>NC_057798.1:204785712-204788376 GCF_018294505.1 Triticum aestivum
CGACTCGAGCCCCGCGGGCCAGCGATGCGGACGGCGGCGGGAGGCCATGTGGCAGGCAGCGATAGGCGCGGGGCGGCGGCGCGATTTGTCCGGCGGGCACGGAGATGTCCAGGCGCGGCGGGGCGATTTGATCTAGGGTTTGGGGATTCATCCGCGAAAAATGGAGGGGAGGACTTATTTATAGCTAGAGGGAGTTTGGAGAGTCCAAATGAGGAGCGGTTTTCGGCCACGCGATTGTGATCGAACGGCGGAGAGCATGGATGGGGTTAGGATGGGTTTTGGGCCACTTTGGAGGGGTGTTGGGCTGCAAGACGAAAGAGGCTTTTACGGTTACCCGGTTAACCGTTGGAGTATCAAACGACCTTCAAATGGCACGAAACTTAACAGGCGGTCTACCGGTGCTATAGCAAGGCCGCTTGGCAAACATCGGGCCATTCCGAGAATGTTTAATACCCGCTCACAACGAGAGACAAAAGGGGGACACCGGAGGACTTAGGAGTGCCGGATCGCAAAATGGACAACGGGGAAAATGCTCGGATGCATGAGACGAACATGTATGCAAAATGAAATGCACATGATGACATGATAAAATGCAACACGCAAGCAAATGACATGGCAACAACAGCGAATAACTGGCAGACACCTGGCGCATCAAATCCAGGGCGTTGCAACACTCCTCCACTAACAAGAGATCTCGTCCCGAGATCTTAGGACCGAGACGGAAGGGAAAAGGGATGAGGTGAAACAAGAACTCAAGAGAAGAAGCAAAGAATCGAGAGCACTCGAGAAGAAGAGATGAACGACGAGAATGATGAGAATCAAAAGCTCACGGAATCAGATAGGCTATGGAACCACTCCGATTAGACCGAGATAAGAAACTAACAAGACTGAAAGAGTTTGGGCAGCACTCCAGTTAAAGATGGAAAGAATAGAACACAAGCTTGAGAGGATGGAATTATACTTGATGAAGACATGACACAAAACCTCCAGAAAGAATTGAAAGAGGTGAATGAAAAGAACGGAGAAGAAAATGGCAACTTGTGCCACGAATGAAATAGAAAGCATCTTTAGAAGGAAGGTTTAAACGGAGTTGTTGAGAAAATCAACAACGAAAAGAATAAGCTTGTTGTGGACTTATGGATAACATCTCAAGATTATGAGGTGATAACCGGCCACAAACAGAAATGACTGGATAACTGAGAAGAACGAAGAAATGCAAAACTCCACTTCAAAAGAATACTGAGAATTAATTGCACTTCGATACAAGAGAAGAAAAGGATACTTGAACTCCTCCAACAATAATCTTGATGAACTCTTGAAGAATGAATTAAATCATGAAGAACCACCATGAAGAACTCCGGTAAAATAAAGGATGATGAGATAGAATCCAAGGATGGAAAGAATAAGATTAAAGCCTACGGTGATATAGATGGAGGTTCCGACGAAATGTCCGAGGAAATTTGAACTCCGGAAAAGAAAAGATGAAAACACTTGGACCTAGAATTTATTAATCATGAACAAACTCCGAAGGAATGGATTAATCACTTGGATGAAATAAGAATAAGATTTATTGTATGCTTATCCTTCATCAAATTTAATTGATGACAAGCGATGGATTTGCATACTACTTATCCTTCTTGAAAAGGATTGAGAAGTGACATATCGCAAACTTGAGAAGGTCTTCATGAACCACCGGTAGGATTGAAAAGAACGAATGAATTAATATGATAACCGAAGAAAAAGAATCTTGAACAAACCATCGTAAGAATTCAGAAATGACTGACGAAAGAGAATGAATCACCGGGAAGAATTAGAAGAACAAATATGCTAGAGGGGATTTAGATGCAAAAGAACAAAGAGATCATGAGCTGATTAAAGAACACTTGAAAGAAGCACCGGGATAAATAGAGAAGGATAACTGGAATGATGGCCTCCGGTGAAAAGAAATGGAAAAAACAACTCCTGACGTACTCCGGATGGATGAAAAGAATATCTGACAAATGGAATAATTCACGAGGATAACTTGAAGCTAGAACCACGAATCTTCGAGAGAACGGGCAAGATTTAGAGGAAAAAATCTTCTTCAATCTTCAAATGATGACGAGAAACACCACCAAAATTACCGAGATACTCCGGGAGAATGAAAAGCGAAGGGGTTGAGCCAACAATGAAATGAATAAGAAACGATCTTGGAAAAGCATCTGACTGATGGAATCTTCTTACGTCACACTCCGAAAATAATTAGGAAAGGCTCCGGAATAATTAGAAGAGTCAGGTAAGATCCTGGGAAAAGACCTGTGGGTTAGGGCCCACAGAATAGATAACACCGTTGGAAAGGTTTGTTGCAGAGATAGATGATGCACCAGAACAATTGAAATATTTGAATGAGGTGACAACCTCGAATAAATTCACACACAGACGAATCTCCTGATATGTCTTCCGAACTCCGGAATGATTGAATGGCGAGAGGCAAACGAGCAAGGAGAACACTTTAACCAAGGAAAAGTATGTGATCAACCCGAAAAACTTGAATTGAATCCACCGGAAAATAAAAGAGATGAAGAATGACGAACGAGACGAGAATTCACTGGTTGAAATAATTGAGGGAAGACTAAAGAGGCTCCACACGAATGAAATTGATGCTCGAAAGAGACTCAAGCTCCG
>NC_057798.1:204788731-204792750 GCF_018294505.1 Triticum aestivum
TGGAAGGGGAAACTGACGAATATCTTGAAGAGAAAACACCGGTTGAAATCATTGAGGAAAGAAAGCAAAGACTTCGCACGAGTAGGATGGATACTCGATTACGGACTCCAGTTTCGAGAGGAAGAAGGGTGGGCGGGTGGGAAAAGAAAACAACTGAGGATTTGAACTTGGCGAAGAAGAAGAGGCTCTAGTCAACTTGACGACAAATGCACCGGATAAAAAGAGCTGAGAACCAGCGATCGGAAAACCAACTGCGTGATCCTAAAGAAAAATTGAAAAGGAAGAGAAGTAATTTAAAACACCTACGTCAAGATTCCTCACCAGAGCGACGAAGGGGGTTGAGGAGTAAATAGAATTCCTACTCTCCGATATAACTAGTCTCAGAAAATAGTTTTCTTCTAGACTCAACAACGGCCAAACTACACGATCAATCAAGGGGGCTCCTAGGGTCGGTCGAGGCTCTGATACCAACTTTTCACGCCCAATATGCGACCCTATCCAAAAGGAACTCAAAGGTGCCACCAAGGATAGACCCGCATATTGAACGCTTTTGCAAGGTGGATATCATTACATCAACATTACATAATAGGTAGGGATACATACATAAGGCATACAATGCCACACGAATACAACATCATCTTACATAAGAGCACCATCCGACTACGGATGAAACACAAACAGAAACTCAAACGACATCCACCCTGCTAGCCCAGGCTGTCGACCTGGAACCTATCCCCTGATGGAGAAGAAGCACAAGAAGAACTCCAAAACAAGTAAACATCGCTCTCGCGTCATGATCATCGCAAAACCTGTACCTGCAACTGTTGTTGTAGTAAACTGTGAGCCACGAGGACTCAGCAATCCCATTACCATAGGTATGAAGACTAGCAAAGCTTAATGGGAAAGGAAGGGGTAAAGTGGTGAGGTTGCAGCAGCGGCTAAGCATATATGGTGGCTAACATACGCAAATAAGAGCGAGAAGAGAAGCAAAGGAACGGTCGTCAACTAGCAATGATCAAGAAGTGAACCTGAACTCCTACTTACGTCAAACATAACCCAAAGACCGTGTTCACTTCCCGGACTCCGCCGAGAAGAGACCATCATGGCTACACACGCGGTTGATGCGTTTTAATTCGGATCTGGTGTCAAGTTATCTACAACCGGACATTAACAAATTCCCATCTGCCACATAACCGCGGGCACGACTTTCGAAAGATAATACCCTGCAGGGGTGTCCCAACTTAGCCCATGATAAGCTCTTGCGATCAACAAAGGATATACCTTCTCCCAGGAAGACCCGATCAGTCTCAGAATCCCGGTTTACAAGACATTTTGACAATGGTAAAACAAGAACAGCAAGACCGCCCGATGCACCGACAATCCCGATAGGAGCTGCACATATCTCGTTCTCAAGGCAACACTGGATGAACACTACATACAACTAAAACCAACCCTCAAGTTTCCCCGAGGTGGCGCTGCAAGTGGCTCTGGTTTGGACCAACACTTAGACAAGCATTGGCCCGGGGGGGGCTATAATAAAGATGACCCTTGGGTTAATTACTCCCAAGGGAAATGCAGGTGGTGGTGAGGCAAATGGTAAAACCAAGGTTGGGCCTTACTGGAGGAGTTTTATTCGAAGCAAACTGTCAAGGGTGTCCCATAAATGACCCAACCGCGTAAGGAACGCAAAATCCGGGAACATAACACCGGTATGACGGAAGCTAGGGCGGCAAGGGTGGAACAAAACACCAGGCATAAGGCCGAGCCTTCCACCCTTTACCAAATATATAGATGCATTAATTAAATAAGAGATATTGTGATATCCCAACATAATCCTGTCCACCATGGAGCAAACTTCATCTTCACCTGCAACTAACAACGCTATAAGGGGGGCTGAGCAGAGCGGTAACATAGCCAAGCAATGGTTTGCTAGGAAGGGTGGAAAAGGTTAGAGGCTGACATGGCAAATTGGGAGGCATGAAGAGCAAATGATAGGTGGCGCAGCATAGCGATAGAACGAAGCAACTAGCATAGCAATGATTGTAGTGAGATCCAGGGTAGCGGTCATCTTGCCTGAAATCCCTCTAGGAAGAAGAACGAGTCCATGAAGAAGATGAAGCCACGAAGACGAACCAAGCTTAGATGAACGAATCCCGACGATCGCAATGAAACAAGAACTATCAAGAAGAAGCACACAACATAGTAAACACAGCACACATGAACAAGACATGATGCACAACAAGCATGATGCATGACAAAGCTACATAAAGTTACTCATGGCAAGAGACGATGCAAACAAGAGCAACACATCAAAGCAAGTTTAAATGAGGCCGGAAACAACATATAACAAATCCGGTAAGTCCTCATATGCAAATTTTGAAATTGTTCCTGAACTGAATAAACATTAAGTTGAAGTTGTTAAACAGCAAGTTAAAGAGCACCATGATGATCTACACGAGATTCTAGTCAAGGTACACATAAAGTTCATTTAATTCGGAGCTACGGCCTAGAAGATATGAGCAAAACAAGTTAAGCATGGCATTGATGCAAAATGCATACAAACATCAAGCAAGGAACTCAAAACAAGGATGAAACATGATAATATGAAACTACATGCAATTCTAAGCAAGTTTCATATAGAACACACTCAAAACGGAGCAACGGTTCAACACATACACTCTATACAAGTTTAAAGGACAAGCTGTCCAAAACAGCAACTAGGCATCTAGCAAGTATCAAAACAATATGCTACAACACCCCAACATAAGAACAAAAGGCATGGACATGCATTACAGGTAAAGCATGAGAAAACATGAACACTGGGCTATCTCCATAAATCACTAGAACATGCTCAAAAGGACATGACAATATTGCAAATAATAACAGTTTCAGACTTAGCAGAAATAACATCAGGTTGCAATGTTTAGAGCTATGAAACAACATGTTACAGGAACTTATCATGGCAAACAAAGGCATGGAATGAATCTACTAATTGCATAGAACAAAAGTCCCTTACTGACCATGAGCCAAAAGGGCACAGAAAATACGATGGCACCCATGTAAACATAGCAAGTTATATGACAGATTCAAACATGGCAGGAACAACAATAAGTAGGCAAGTTGGTGAGCTTGTATCACTCACCAGAGAGCAATACATGGCATGGCAAGGCAACCAACAGAAAGAAATACATGCTTATGAAGCTACGCATGGCAAGAGAAATTTCTTAGGGTACATGGATCACTAGAAAAGCACATGGCAAAACTGAACTTAATGTTAACAGGCTGACAGCAACATTATTTAGCAACATTGGAGCAAGATTACAACAAGCTACGGCAGGCTATAAATGCAACCAGCTGCATGGATGCATAAAGCATGACATGTATAACAAATCATCCTTAGTGAACATCTCCAGATTATGCATAGAATGACTTGTAGCAGCAGGTTTACATAGCATCATGATATAGCAGAAACAGCCTAGCGAAACAGCAATAGCAAGTACCCTACTTAACAAGCTTGATGCACTCACCACACAACTCACAAAAATACATGGATGGCACTACTGTATAGATGGCATGGCATACTTAAAAACACATGTAGACATGAACCTCATAGGATGCACACACAAAATGCAACGAAAAAGACAAATCAAGTTATAATAGTTTCAGCAGATTAACATCATATAGCACTCTTGCAACGATGATTCAGGCATCAAGATGAACTCAAATGAACATGATGCAATGGAACTAAATGAAGTACTCGTTGAGACGAACAATTTTACATAATACACGCACGAAATGGAGCAGTGTGCAACAAGTTATGATGCGATGAACAGGGGACCATAATGCAAATATTCGAGACTGAAGAAAAACGAGGGGGAAAGTCAACCTCAGATCTAGATCCGGGCGCGGGAGCCGAGGTTCGCTGGAGACGCGTCGGGGAAGAAGAAGAAGGAGGCGGCCGGAGGGAGATGCGGCGGCCGACGCGGGGCAGACCCGGCCGGGGCGGCACCGGTCGGGGG
>NC_057798.1:204793119-204800774 GCF_018294505.1 Triticum aestivum
CGGCGACGCGAACGGCGGCGGGAGGCCACGTGGCAGGCAGCGATAGGCGTGGGGCGGCGGTGCGATTTGTCCGGCGTGCGCGGACATGTCCGGGCGCGGCGGGGCGATTTGATCTAGGGTTTCGGGATTCATCCGCGAAAAATGGAGGGGAGGACTTATTTATAGCTAGAGGGAGTTTGGAGAGTCCAAACGAGGAGCAGTTTTCGGCCACGCGATCGTGATCGAACGGCAGAGAGCATGGAGGGGGTTAGGATGGGTTTTGGGCCACTTTGGAGGGGTGTTGGGATGCAAGACGAAAGAGGCTTTTACGATTACCCGGTTAACCGTTGGAGTATCAAACGACCTTCAAATGGCACAAAACTTGACAGGCGGTCTATCGGTGCTATACCAAGGCCGCTTGGCAAACCTCGGGCCATTCCGAGAATGTCTAATACCCGCTCACAACGAGAGACAAAAGGGGGACGCCGAAGGACATAGGAGTGCCGGATCGCAAAAACAGATAACGGGGAAAATGCTCGGATGCATGAGACGAACATGTATGCAAAATGAAATGCACATGATGACATGATAAAATGCAATACACAAGCAAATGACATAGCAACGATGGTGAATAGCTGGCAGACACCTGGCGCATCTGTAAGTGCATCTAGTGCCCCTTAGTGATTTTGGTGTATTGAAGACTTATAGGTTAAGGGACTAATGCGTTTGTGAGTGTACACAGGTCTATAAGTCTATAAGGAGATTGATATTTACAGAGAAAGTCGACCCCTAAAAATGAATTTCTTCAACTGAAGACTTTGATATTCTGAAGACTTTCTGAAGACTTTGAAAGTGAAGAAATTGGTGTGACCTTGAAGACTTGGTATTCATTTGAGGAACATGAAGCGTGAAGACTTTTGTTTTCGTAGTTTCATTTTCTCTTTCTTGAGTCATAGGAAACACCGTACTGTTAAAGGGGGTCGAGGAAATACTAAGGAAAAATTTCCATGTGATGCTCAACTCAAAATCCTACACCTACCAATCCCTTCGAGTGAAGCCTTTGGAAATCTCATACAGTTCAGTCACTTTCTTCAGTGACAGAGACGAAGTTGGTCACTGATGAATTTGTTCTGACTGAGGAGTTAGGAATTCGCCAGTGCGAATTGCCTACACAGTGAGGAACATGATAGCCCTGAGCAATTTGAGAGTCAAATTTCCAACCGTTGCTATGCTGCGCGCCAGCTGTTCCAAAATATCTTATCCACCTAACGGTCATATCATTAAGGGCATTTATGTCTTATCATGCCGGGCTGCTCCCTAGGCTATAAATAGCCGCCCCCTACAACCACTAGCTGGTTGGCTGCTCCGAGAGAAACTTGACACTTGTCATTTGAGAGCAACCCATCCTCCGAGGACATTGAGTGAAAATCATCAAGTGAGGAAAACCCAAAACCAAACCCCTACAACCCAAAGTGATTGAGCATCACTGAAGAAATTGATCCTGCGTGGATCCGACGCTTGTTACCTTTGAAGACTGTGCTTCTTCCAGACGGTTAGGCGTCAAGGTCTAGAGCATCCAAGAGGAATTGTGGATCGCCGAGTGACCAAGTCTGTGAAGGTTTGGAAGTCTCCTGAAGACTTACCACGAGTGATTGGATGAGGTCTGCGTGACCTTAGTTCAAGGAGAATACGGTGAGGACTAGGTGTCCTGAGCTGCGTGCTCAGCGACTGGGTGTCCGGGACTACGTGTCCTCGAGTTTAAATACTCAGCCGCTCCAACCAGACGTACAACTGAGACAGCAGTTGGAACTGGTCTACCAAATCATTGTCTTCACCAACCTAACTGGTTCTATTTCCTCAACCCTTTCATTTCCTCATTATTGTGTTGAGTGTTTGTTCATATCTGTGTTTGAAGACTTTGACTGAAGACTTTCTCAATTTCCTCAGTTCAATTTCTTCAGTCTGTTTGTCTTCATCCTGTGTTATCCTGTGATTATGCTTTCTGTACTCTGTGCTAGTCTTCATTTCATCATGATGACCATGCTTGTATTCTGTTATGCTTACTTCTGAGTACTTATTCCGCTGCTAGTAGTTCTTTGCTAAGGAATTTCCTCACCAGCAAATTCCTCAGTGAAGAATTCATAAAAATCGCCTATTCACCCCCCCTCTAGTCGATATAACGCACTTTCAATTGGTATCAGAGCAAGGTACTCCCTTGTACTGTGTGATTTTGGTTTAACTGCCTGGAGTTTTAGTTATGTCGACTGCAGGTATGAAGAAAGTGACATGCCCTATCTTTGACGGTCATGATTATCCCAAGTGGAAGGCCATGATGAGGAAGCGCCTCATGGCAATGAACAGCGAGCTGTGGACCGTCACTGAGATTTGTCTTACTGATCTATGCAAGATGGCGGACGCTGATGATATTCGCAAGTACACTCGACTTGACTTCTTGGTGAAAGATATCATCTGTTCCTACCTATCCAGAGATGAATTCAGGCGCATTATGCATCTTTGCAATGCGAAGCTTATCTGGGACCGAATCTCTGATGTCTATGAAGGTCATCGAACCCGTCATGATCCCTGGTTTGAGGACTTCAAGGAATCTCTCAAAACGATGACTTTTGAGCCAGGATCATCATCTTCTGCATCATGTCTCATGGCAAAGGGTGACATGGTAACCGAATGTTCCTCATCCGAGTATAGTGACGATGAATCTGATGATGATGGATCTGATGATGATATTGAATCTAGTTATACCAAACTTATTTCCCTTGCCACTAAACAACAAACGGCTTTGGAACAAGTTCAAAACATGCTAGACAAAAGTGATGATATGTTGGGTGAAGAAATGGATTGCACTGAAGCCCTGACTGAAAATCTTTAGAGACTTCAGTCTAGGTGTGATAACATTCAAAGTCATCACAACACTCTCTTATCTGATCATGAGAAACTTTCTTATGAAGTTCTTCAAAGAAAGCAAGATCTTGAGAAGCTAAGAGTGAGTTATGAAGATCTTCAGAAGGAGCGCGATTCATTACTAGCTCAACAAATCAGCGCTTCTCAGGAAGAATTTGTTCCTCCATGCTTAAAGTGCATTGAACGTGAATCTGCTAATTCTTCACCTGAATGTTCAAATGCTTCAACTGTTACAAATTCTTCACCTGCCTCTGCTATCACTAATTCCTCATCTAAGGACATTGCTAGTATCACTGACGATGCAGGGCTGAAGGAATTGTACATGACAGGCATGTACAAAAGCCTCAAAGGGCATCAAATTCTTTGTGATGTGCTTAAAAAGCAGATCCTCAACAGAAACCCTAGGAAAGAGGGTATCGCCTTTGAGAGGAAACTTAATGCTGATGGAACATATTGGAAGCCTGAGCAGTACCCCAAAACCTCATGGGTTGCTGCAAAGGGACCTCCAGTTGATCCATCTAACTTATCTGGCTTGACATATGAATCTTCTCATTCTTCTGATGAGTCATTTGACACCAACTATAAACTATTCAAAAATCAGAATGGTGAAGTATTTGCTAGATATGTTGGCACTAACTACAGGAACGGTTCTCCTATGAAGAAAATATGGGTTCCCAAGAAGTGCCTTGAAAATCTTCAGGTGAATGTCCTCATGACACCACCAGTGAAGAACAGGAACCCCAGATCAAATTCTTCATATGGATCAAATTCCTCAAATGGATCAAAGTCCTCATATGATTATCATCGTGCTAACAACTCTGTTTCGCAGGGTAGAGCTAAGGCCTATGAATATGTGCATTATTCTTCAAATCATTATGTTCATAAGTCCTCGAAGAATTTCTCTGCTTATTCATATGCTTACCCTAACCCCTCTTATGTGAAACGAAATGGCTTGGCTTCTACGCCACCATTCTCATATGGTGCTCGCAGAGTGATGAACTCTTTGCCACCCCTTCAGATGTGGGTGGTGAAGAAAAAGAACTAATCTCTTCTGCAAGGTCAGGTCTCCAGACGTGCCTTAACGTCTAAAGAATTTGCTGGGGACCTGACAAAATTGCCTGAAAGGACGCAGTCGAATCATGATGAAATGAACTTTCATTACACACGTCCTCCTACTGCTATATCAGTTTACTGCTTGATGAAATTCATCTGACGAACTTGATATCATATTCTTCACTGATGAAGCATATGAGATTGTAAGTTACACTAATTCATCTGCAGGATGATCAACCCAAAACCACTGAATGGGTCCTCGATAGTGGATGTACAAATCACATGACCGGTGACAAGAATCTTTTGATGGATGCTCCTTTATCACCGTCACATCTGAAGCATATCATCTTTGCTGACAAAGGCAAAAATCAGGTATTGGGTCTTGGTAAGGTTGCGATCTCTAAGGATAAACACATGGACAAAGTCATGCTTGTTGAGTCCTTAGGATACAACCTCATGCCAGTCTCAATGCTTTGTGATCTTGATATGGTTGTTGTCTTTGGCAAGTATCGCTGTGTTGTGATTATGGAAGCTGACAATTCCAAAGTCTTCGAAGGCTTTAGGAGAGGAGATTTGTATATTGTTGATTTCTCTACAGGACCACAACCAGCCGTGTGTCTACTTGCAAAAGCTTCAGAAGGCTGGCTATGGCATCGACGACTTGGTCACGCAGGCATGAGGAATTTGCACACGCTTGCGAAGAAGAAGCATGTCATTGGCATTGAGAATGTCAAATTCCTCAAGGATCACTTATGCGGAGCCTGTGAAGCTGGAAAAATGACCAAGGCCAAGTATCCAGCAAAGACTATCATGACCACTACTCGTCCATTCGAATTGCTTCACATGGACCTCTTCGGACCTAATCATTACTCAGCAGTCACTAATGATGCATCTCTATATGGTTTTGTCATTGTTGATGATTACTCTCGATATACATGGGTACACATTGTTACTTACAAACATGAAGTGCAGGAAGTCTTCAAACGTTTTTCCTCGAGGGCTTCAACCAACTTTGGTGTGAAGATCAAGCATATCAGAAGTGACAATGGAACTGAGTTCAAGAATTTCGGTCTTGATGACTATCTTGATGAACTTGGTATTACTCATGAGTTATCTGCTACCTATACTCCTCAGCAAAATGGCGTCGTGGAGCGCAAGAACATAACTCTTGTTGAGATGGCTCGCACTATGCTTGATGAATACAAAACGCCTCATCGTTTTTGGATTAATGCAATTGATACTGCGTGCCACATCATCAACAGAGTATATCTTCACAAATTCTTCAAGAAGACGGCCTATGAACTCCTCACTGACAAGAAACCCGATGTGAGTTATTTCAAAGTCTTCGGTGCTAAATGTTGGATTAGAGACACTCACCACAATTCTAAATTTGCACCGAAAGCACATGAAGGTTTTATGCTTGGTTACGGAAAGGACTCGCACACCTACAGAGTCTTCAACATTGTTCTTCACAAGATTGTTGACGCTGTAGATGTGCGGTTCGATGAAACTAATGGCTCGCAAAGAGAGCACCTACCTTCTGTGTTAGATGAACCAACACCTGAGGATTCTATCAAGTTCAAGGCAACTGAGGATGTCATTCCTACTGAAGAATATGCTGAAGAATTCATTCCAGTTCATAAAGAACATCAAGCTGATGCACCTGAAGAAACCGCTGAAGAAAATGGTGCTGAAGAAAATTCTGATCAAATTCCTCAGCGACAACCAGCTCATCCTCGCGTTGCAAAAGAAGTGCAAGTAGAGAAGATCATCGATGACATTAGAGCACCAGTTCCTCTCACACGCTCAAAAGCTTCCCATTTATCTAACTTTTGTGGGCACTATGCTTTTGTCTCTATCACAGAGCCCACTAAGGTAGATGAAGCATTTCTGGAGCCGGAGTGGATTCAGGCTATGCAAGAAGAATTACATCAGTTCGAGCTCAACAATGTCTGGGAACTGGTCAAATGTCCAGATCCTCGCAAGCATAATATCATTGGCACAAAGTGGATCTACCGCAACAAGCAAGATGAAAATGGCCTTGTGGTGAGGAATAAGGCACGACTGGTAGCTCAAGTCTACACACAGGTTGAAGGAATGGATTTCGATGAAACTTTTGCACCTGTTGCTAGACTTGAGGCTATTCGCATATTACTTGCTTATGCTAACCATAACAATATTATCTTACAACAAATGGATGCGAAAAGTGAATTCTCAATGGTAAGCTTGAGGAAGAAGTATATGTTGCTCAACCCCCAGGTTTTGAAGATCCAAAGAATCCTGACAAAGTCTTCAGACTTAATAAGGCCCTCTGTGGCCTCAAGCAAGCCCCTCGGGCGTGGTATGATACATTGAAGGAATTCTTCGTGAAGAATGGCTTCACACCCGGTTCACTCGACCCTACTCTCTTTACTAAATCTTATGATGGTGAACTATTTATGTGCCAAATATATGTTGATGATATTATCTTTGGTTGTACTGACCAACGTTATAGTGATGAATTTGCCTACATGATGAGTGAAGAATATCAAATGTCTATGATGGGAGAGCTGAAATTCTTCTTAGGTCTTCAAATTCGTCAACAACGCAATGGCATATTCATATCTCAGGAGAAATACCTCAAAGAAGTACTGAGGAAATTCGGCATGCAAGATTGCAAAGGCGTCAAAATTCCTATGCCCACAAATGGCCATCTATGCACTGATGAAAATGGTATTGACTTCGATCACAAGGTATACCGCTCCATGATTGGTTCTTTACTGTACTTATGTGCATCTAGGCCAGATATAATGCTTAGTGTTTGCATGTGTGCCCAATTTCAAGCTGCACCGAAGGAATCACACCATAAGGCTGTGAAGCATATTCTTTGATATCTAGCTCACACACCAACACTAGGATTATGGTACCCCAAGGGCTCTGCTTTTGATCTCATTGGATATTCTGACTCTGACTATGCTGGTGATCGTGTGGACCGCAAGTCAACTTCTGGCACTTGTCATTTCCTCGGACGATCTTTGGTCTGTTGGTCCTTGAAGAAACAGAACTGCGTATCACTGTCCACTGCGGAAGCTGAATACATTGCTGCTGGCTCTTGCTGTGCTCAACTGCTTTGGATGAAGCAAACACTCAAGGACTATGGCGTCAACGTGAAGAATGTGCCTCTCCTCTGCGACAATGAGAGTGCCATCAAGATTGCTCACATCCCAGTTCAGCACTCGAAGACAAAGCACATACAGATTCGTCATCTTTTTCTTCGTGATCATGTGTTGAAGGGCGACATCTCCATCGAGCATGTGAAGACTGAAGAACAGCTAGCTGATATCTTCACCAAGCCCTTGGATGAGAAGAGATTTAGCAAGTTGCGGTGTGAGCTAAATATCTTAGAATCTTCGAATGTTCTTTGAAAAGGACACACATTCTAACACTTATGCAAAATTGATGACTTAGATGTGCAACACATGAAGAAACGTTTTTCTTCAATCCATGAAGAATAACACTCTAAGTGTGAAGAAATTAATGAAGAATTTGATTCTCAGAACCCTACGACAATTGTACGCGGTGTCTGAAATCATCATTCTTATACGGTGGGTCACGCCACCACAAAAAGTTGAAAATCTTCAATTTAAGTTTTTCCTCAGTTTTTGAAATTCTTCAAATTTTTCAAATTCTTCAACTTTTCAAAATCTTCACTGTTTCCTTCATTT
>NC_057798.1:204801135-204812847 GCF_018294505.1 Triticum aestivum
GTCCTATACATCATTCACTTATGGCTATTTCTTCAAGTTGCATTTTCTGCTAAGTGAATGTGATCGGACCCTTCCCCCTCTATGCTATACTCAACCCAATCTATTCACAAATTCTTCATGTGCGTTCTATTTGAAACTCGTTCAAAATCTTCACTGTGTCCTTGTCAGCTGAAGAAATTGCGAACGGAACTTTAAAACTGATCTTATCCAAACTTTCGTTTTTGCCGCTCAAACCGTTCCGCATCCCACGATGCATTATTTTACTCACCCACGATCGTACACGATCTCCACTACACAGTACGTGGGTGACACATGTCGTGAGAAGGAGAATGGTCAGGGGCACGTTCGTCCCAAATCTTCGGGCGAACAGTTTTTCACCGTGTCTATAAATACCCCTCTCCCCTTCCTCACTTCATTTACTCCGCTCGACCTCTCTCTCCCGCTCGAGCTCCTCAAACCCTAGCGCTGCCGCTATTCCATCGTCGCCGGTGAGGAAGAGCTTCGCTGCCTCGACCTCATCGCCGTCGTACTCACGCCGACCACGGAAATCTTCACTCCGCCGCCGCCGTAGCTGTCTTCCTCTGCCAAGTTAGGGCGTGGAAGATCTGAACAGACGAGCTTCACATCTACAACACCCAGTTCGTCGTGTTCTTCATTTGGGGTAATTAAAAGTTACTTTTACTGCCCTCGTTGATCCGAAATTTTACACTACAAAATCTTCAAAGGTGTTTATTCTTTAAATCATCACACACAAACACCACACTAGTTATATGCTCTTGATTCGTTTCTCTAAGCAATCATTTTTCTTCAAGATTCCTCAATTGTGTGGATCTTCGATCTGTACAACTCTGGAACCTAAGATAAGAACGCTTAGTGAAATTCCTCAAGGTTCATCTGGTCAAATTCCTCAAAACTTGTTCTTTTCGAAAAACCTTCTGAGAACGCATATGACCTCTCCAAATTCCTCGCACCTGTACTCTGTTCACAGGTACTCATGTCTGCTGCTGAATCACTAGGTTCTCATCAACTTAACTCATTTGCAGCGTTCCTCGAAGAAAAACTGCATACTACTTCAGAGAACTCAATTGTTCAAATTCCTCAACTGAAGAATATGGCAGACGGTAAGAAGCCACAGAAAGGAGGAAAGAAACCTGAGGTTATGACTGCGTTTGAAATCCCTGAGGAAATTTATGCTGGCTATTGCACACCTGATGAAGCAAAATTTGGAAAAGAAAACAAAAATCAGCGCAAGGTGCGCATTCAGAAGATTGAACGGAGATGGGCAAGGGAATGGAGGGAATACAGATATGTGACTCCAAAGTACATGAAGAAATTCGCCATCAATCCTCCATGCCCAAGAGCTCCATTGGCACCTGGTTAAGTAGCTGATCCCACAAGCATCAAACGTGGTGAGGACTTTCCTGAAGAATGGGCTAAGCGCCAAGCCAAATTGGCAAGACAGGCCAAGGAGGCAGTGAAGAAATTCAATGAGGATTCTGCTGCTGCTACTAAGGCCTCGGTCAAACCGAGGAAATCCATGCCAAAGAAGCCTGCTCATAAGCCAAGTGCTTCACCAACAGCGCCCTCACGGCCAAGTTCCTCAGCAATGCCCTCACGGCAAATTCCTCACACTGCTACTGCTCCACCAAAGTCTTCAACAACTCCTTCAAAGTCCTCAGCTCCTGTGCATCTGGCTACATGTCAAAGGACTGCTGGCTTCTCCATTGCCTTTGGTGTCTCAGCAAGTTCCTCAGCTGCACCAAGGTCTTCATCTGGCCCGACTCTGCTGAAGACTAAGGTCACAGCTGGACGAGGTCCTCGGCCAAGTCCCAAGAAGAAACAGGTTGCCTTCCAAGAGCCACCTGAAGATGATGAAGCTTTTGATGATGAACTTGCGGAAATCATCAGAGACCGCCAAGAAAGGGCCGCTAGAGCCAAAGGCACATCTGTGCCACTGCTTTTGGATCCTAAGTTGATCCTCGACTACATTGATCTCTGGCACAAGGACCCAAACACTCCTATGCCTGATTTTCATCTGACACCTGGCCAAGGTCACATGCTGACCCATTTCATCTCTGAAGAGAAATGGAAATTTGAGAAGGCCAGACAAATAAAGAAGGCTCAGTTCAGGAAGGAGAAGTTCCTGAAGAAAAACGTTGTCAATATGACACCTAAGGAACTTCTCAAGGTCCAGACTCAAATTCAAGACCTCAGCAAAAACTTCGATGCTTATTATGCTGATTGGCAAGGAGCCAAGGTCAGATTCGTCAACCTGACAAAGAAATTCACCAATGTTGCAGCCCCAACGCAACATGAAATTCCTCAGGCTGAAGCCTCAGCTCAGCCGAATGAAGAACATGCTAGCACCGCTGATGACTTTCAGCCTGCTGAAGAAAATGCCAGTTCCAGGGCTGATGATCCCATTCCAGCTGCTGAAGAAATTGCCAGGGCATCCACTAGTGGTGCGCCTGAAGAAACTGAACAAGACAGGGCAACTACATCAGTTGCGCCTGAGGAAATTCAACCAGATTCCTTAGCTCCTCCTGCGCCAACACCAACTCCAATTCTTCCATCTGCCTTTGATGTGAAGAAAACCAAGGCTGCAGAGCGAGCTGCTGTGAAGAAACGGAAAGCATCAGCTGCGTCAAATTCTTTGGCTGCGAAGAAAATGAAGCCAATGACCAGCTCCTTTGAAAATCCAATTGATGTTGTTCCAATCTCCTCAATTCCATCAAAGGACCTTGTTCCTTTTGGAGAAGACTATGAGATCCCAAGCGGATCTGATGAAGAAAATCATTCTGCTGCTTCGTCAGAGCAGATTGATGAAGAAATTGAAGTGGACGCAATCCCTTCAACGCCAGTCATTTCCTCACCTATGCCTCAGTTCACAGCTGAAGAGGCTGGTGTTGAGGAAATTGAAGATGAAGATGTGGATATAGAATGCACCACACCGGTGATGAACGATGACTTTTGGGAAAGTCAGCACCCAAATTCTCCACTCTTCACCCCCATCCAACAGATTCCTCAGTCCCCTGCACCAACAGTTCAAATGGGCTCTGAAGAAACTCATCCCACTTCATTTGTCCCTGAAGAAATTCCAGCCACTAGTGCTGATGAACCTGCTGCTGCTGATCCTCAGACTGCACCTGATGAGGAACAAGAAATTCCTCAGCCTGAAGAACCTGAGCTCGCAATTCCTGAGGTGGTGATGCAACTCACTGACACCCCTCTGCCGAAACCAAAGAATCCGTCCTCAAGCAAACAGAAATTCAAGGCTGAAGACTTCTTCAGCGAGCATGTATTCTTCACTGATTACAATCCATATGAGTCTGCTCACATAAGGAAGAGGCGTTTCTGGACTGCCAGCCAAGCCAATTTCTATTCCTCAGTGCTTTTCAATAAAGACAAAGTCTTCGATCATGCTCATATTCCTCATGTGGACATGGAGTCTCTCCCTGGCTTCGCGCCAGTCCTCAGTGTTATTCATGAAGCAAGACTTCTAAATTTCTGCACTGATATCTGTGATTGGAATGAAGAACTCATTCTTCAGTTCTACGCGACACTGCACATCACCGAAGACGCTGAAGATGTCAACTCATGGATATTAGACTGGATGTCTGAAAATACTCACTACAAGGCACCAGCAACTGAATTGCTTCGTGTCCTTCCTCTCGATCCTCCACTTGATGGTGCTCGTTGTTTCTACAATGAAACATAACTTTCAGATCACTATATGCAAGTACTGATGAAGCCTTTGAAGCCAAGGCAGGCCCCAAGAACCAAATTCCTCGTCAAGGAATTACTCTATGTGCCTCGGACTGTCTATCGAATTCTGACGAAGACAATGAGTCCTATCAAAGGCCACAACTCAAATGATGAAGAAGTCGTTGGCATCATGAAGAATATGCTTTTCAACCTGATTCATGGCGTTCCCGTCAACTTCCATGATTTCTTCATGAGGACTCTGGCCAATATTGCTATGTCGCCATTCGAGCTGAAGCCCTATGCTCCTTGGATTATGAAATTCATGAGGGCAAGATCTTCACTGAATTACAAAGCTGACACTCTGAACCACTGTAGCTACTTGCCTCCCATTGAAGTCCTCAAACGGATAGTTTCATCAGCTGATGATAAAGGCAAGGCCGCTGCTGTGATCGATGAAGGCACTCGTCCATTGGATGGTCAATTTCGCAAGGCTGCATCTTACTCTACCAATGACGATTCTGCCACACATGACTCTGCCGCAAATACCTCAGCCAAGCAAAATCCTCAAGCCACAGCACCCAGGGTGATGACTGACCGTGAGTTACTCCTCAGTCTTCATCAGAAGGTTGATCGCAATCACAAATGGATAAAGCGTCAGTTTGGTGCACTTCTTCCCAATATAACATCAACACACAATACAGTGAAGAAGAACCAATACTACCTTCATGAAACCTTCAACCGCACCTGGGCTGTCCTTACTCATGTCTATAGCGCTGAAGAACTGAAGACTATGGGTCTCAAGGAAGAATTTGACTGGTCTGCACCTCCTCCGAAGAAATTCAAGAGGGTCAAAATTCCTCAACTGGTGGCCAGCTCTTATTCTTCATCGCGTGACACTGATGAGTATGAAGATTTGGACGACACTGCGGCAGGCCCTACTACAACAAACAACCCTGACAACGCTGGCGCTCCTCCATCGACTTGAAATTCTTCAGGGGCGCTAGTCCACAGTTTCAATCCTTTTGGTCATTTGATGACAAAGGGGGAGAAATCTGAGTTAGTCTCCAAGCGGGTTTATTATATGGGCAATAATCTGTGTTAAGTTACAACTCTCGTTCTTCTGAAACTTTTATTTGGATCGAGTTGTAATCTTAAACCCGATGGTGCTCTGATACTTTTGATGCACTAAGCTCTGATACTTTTGATTGTGCATGCTTATTCCTTGTTAATGACATTGCACGCATGCTGAATCTCATCAGGCACCATATTTCATCATGCATTTCAAATTCTTCATATTATATATCAAATGCGTGTATGCATTACAAGATATAGGGGGAGATATCCATGATTCAACTCTTCAAATGTGCATTGCCTCAAAAGCAAATTCCTCACTATGCACATCTTCAGGGGGAGTTCTTCTATATCTTGCAATCAAATTCCTCAATATCAGTATATACACCTCATATGTTTATCCCCGTGGAAAACTTAACCTATATTGTCATCAATCACCAAAAAGGGGGAGATTGTAAGTGCATCTAGTGCCCCTTAGTGATTTTGGTGTATTGAAGACTTATAGGTTAAGGGACTAATGCGTTTGTGAGTGTACACATGTCTATAAGTCTATGAGGAGTTTGATATTTACAGAGAAAGTCGACCCCTGAAAATGAAGTTCTTCAACTGAAGACTTTGATATTCTGAAGACTTTCTGAAGACTTTGAAAGTGAAGAAATTGGTGTGACCTTGAAGACTTGGTATTCATTTGAGGAACATGAAGCATGAAGACTTTTGTTTTCGTAGTTTCATTTTCTCTTTCTTGAGTCATAGGAAACACCATACTGTTAAAGGGGGTCGAGGAAATACTAAGGAAAAATTTCCATGTGATGCTCAACTCAAAATCCTACACCTACCAATCCCTTCGAGTGAAGCCTTTGGAAATCTCATACAGTTCAGTCACTTTCTTCAGTGACAGAGACGAAGTTCTTCTGGTCACTGATGAATTTGTTCTGACTGAGGAGTTAGGAATTCGCCAGTGCGAATTGCCTACACAGTGAGGAACATGATAGCCCTGAGGAATTTGAGAGTCAAATTTCCGACCGTTGCTGTGCTGCGCGCGAGCTGTTCCAAAATATCTTATCCACCTAACGGTCATATCATTAAGGGCATTTATGTCTTATCATGTCGGGCTGCTCCCTAGGCTATAAATAGCCGCCCCCTACAACCACTAGCTGGTTGGCTGCTGCGAGAGAAACTTGACACTTGTCATTTGAGAGCAACCCATCCTCCGAGGACTTTGAGCGAAAATCATCAAGTGAGGAAAACCCAAAACCAAACCCCTACAAACCCAAAGTGATTGAGCATCACTGAAGAAATTGATCCTGCGTGGATCCAACGCTTGTTACCTTTAAAGACTGTGCTTCTTCCAGACGGTTAGGCGTCAAGGTCTAGAGCATTCAAGAGGAATTGTGGATCGCCGAGTGACCAAGTCTGTGAAGGTTTGGAAGTCGCCTGAAGACTTACCACGAGTGATTGGACGAGGTCTGTGTGACCTTAGTTCAAGGAGAATACGGTGAGGACTGGGTGTCCTGAGCTGCGTGCTCAGCGACTGGGTGTCCGGGACTGCGTGTCCTCGAGTTTAAATACTCAGCCGCTCCAACCAGACGTACAACTGAGACAGCAGTTGGAACTGGTCTACCAAATCGTTGTCTTCACCAACCTAACTGGTTCCATTTCCTCAACCCTTTCATTTCCTCATTACTGTGTTGAGTGTTTGTTCATATCTGTGTTTGAAGACTTTGACTGAAGACTTTCTCAATTTCCTCAGTTCAATTTCTTTAGTCTGTTTGTCTTCATCTTGTGTTATCCTGTGATTACGCTTTCTGTACTCTGTGCTAGTCTTCATTTCATCATGATGGCCATGCTTGTATTCTGTTATGCTTACTTCTGAGTACTTATTCCGCTGCTAGTAGTTCTTTGCTAAGGAATTTCCTCACCGGCAAATTCCTCAGTGAAGAATTCATAAAAATCGCCTATTCACCCCCCCTCTAGTCGATATAACGCACTTTCAGCATCGAATCCGGGGCGTTACACCTACATACTCCAATGTCACCACGAGTATTCGTGAGTTGACTGTACGATATGCATCTAAAAATTTCAGATTCATAATTCTCAATCCAACACAAAGAACCTTAAATAGTGCCCCAAGATTTCTACCGGAGAAACAAAGACGAGAACGTGGATCAACCCCTATGCATAGATTACCCCAACGTCACCTCGAGAATCCAGGAGTTGAGTGCCAAAACACATATCAAGTGAACCAATATGATACCCCATTGTCACCATGGGTATTCATAGCAAGACATACATCAAGTGTTCTCAAATTCATAAATATATTCAATCCGATAAAATGAAATCTAAAAGGTAAAACTCAATTCACAACAAGATAAAGAGCGGCAAACACCATATGATCCAACTATATTAACAAAGCCCGCGATACATCAAGATCATGACATCTCAAGAAAATGAGAGAGAGAGAGAGCGAGATTAAACACATAGCTACTGGTACAAATCCTCAGCCCCAAGGGTGGACTACTCCCTCTTCATCATGGTGGCCATAGGGATGATGCAGATGGCCTCTGGTGATGATCTCCCCCTCCGGCAGGGTGCTAGAACAGGGTCTAGATTGGTTTTTCATGGCTACAGAGGCTTGCAGTGGCTGAATTTATGATATAGGGTTTACAGAATATTTGGGGCTGGTTGTGTGGGAGGCCACCGAGGTGGGCACAACCCACCAGGGCACGCCTGGGCCCCCAGGCGCACCCAGGTGGGTTGTGCCCCCCCTTGGCGCACCCCTTTGGCACTTCTTTGGCACAAGTTGTGTATTATGGTCCATAAAATTTCTCCAAAAAGTTTCACTGTGTTTGGACTCTGTTTGGTACTGATATTCTGCAAAAGTAAAAAATAGCAAAAAACAACAACTAGTAGTGAGCACTATGTCAATAGGTTAGTCCCAAAAAGTGATATAAAGTTGCTATAAAATGATTGTAAAACATCCAATAATGATAATATAACAACATGGAACAAGCAAAAATTATAGATACGTTGGAGATGGATCACTGTACTGCATCATCCCTTCCTCTTTGGGGAAATACTGACGTAATTCAAGCGACAACAATAAGCATGACCATCCGACCAACATAAGGCATGGCGGATAGGCGATAGTCATCCTAGACCCAATTGTCGATGGTTACCATTTGACAAGCAAAAATTATAGATATCGTGACATTTTGGGTCGAACGAATTTTTTCCTGACATGCTTATGATACTTCTATGATGATAATTGTGACAAAACCCGGTATCATCATAGACGTGGTGGGCTCCTACTTCAATGACAAAAAAATCAGGACACAAAATCGGCTTTTCATCCCAGCGGGTCGGATACATAGCTGCATGACATTCTTTGGGCCATCCAATAGAAAAAACCATGGTAGAAGCGAAGGCGAGGAAAATATCAGGGAGATCCCGGTTACGGTGGGTGGTCGGGGCCGAGCAATGATCAGAGGGATTTCACATTTCTCTCGTACACGTATGCGCGTGGGTGCGAGGCATTGGGCTCTAACTGAACCCGAGCGAGGCATTCGCCTACTGAACCCAAGCTATTGCACTGGCTACGCGTTACTGAACCCAAGTGATCGATCGATCCCTGGCTGTTAACTAAACCCGATCGAGTGATTCCTTCGCTACTGCTGCCTCTTGATGAACAACGAGCGTTGTTGGAGGTTGGATGAACAGTTCCCGGTGGGGGTTGGATGAACAGGACCCCATGGTAGTAGAGGCCGTTGCCGCTAGATGAAGAGGACCCCGATCGAGCCGGTTGGGGGTGGATGAACAGGACCCCATGGAGGGGTGGTTGAACAATAGCCGGTGGAGGCTGGATGAACAGGAGCCCGTGGATGAATAGTAGCTGTTGGAGGCAGGAGGGAGACATCATGGATGAACAGTCGCAGGTCGAGGCTGGAGGAGGTCGACGGTGGGTGAACAGTAGCCCGTGGAGGCTGGAGCGAGGTAGTAGTCGTTTTGTGGTACGCCACACCCCTACCGATGAACAGTACCCCCATTTCAACCGTAGGAGGTCGAAGAGAAGTTCATTTCCTCCGTTTTGCGGTACGTCACACCCCTCCCGATCAACAGGACCCCGTTTCGACTGTAGGAGGTCGAAGAGAAGTCTGTTTCCTCCATTTTGCGGTATGCCACACCCCTCCCGGTGAACAGGATCCCGTTTCGATCATAGGTGGTTGAACAGAAGGCCGTTTCCTTCGTTCTGCGGTACACCAGGCCTTGTTTTGGCTGTTTCGTCCAAGCCGGTTGGCTCCCAATGAACACGATGCATTTTGTTGCCTCCTGATGAACATGATGACGCAGTTTCTCCGTTCCGACCCAGCCGGTTGGCATCCGATGAACTGGACACCGTCACTGCTCTCCGCTGCCTCTCCATGTACACGAGCCCTGGCCGTACGTATGTGCGAGTAGGCGTTTGAGACCTCGCCCGTATGTATGTACGTGGCCGTATTTACTTTCTTGCACCCTGTAAGTGCATCTAGTGCCCCTTAGTGATTTTGGTGTATTGAAGACTTATAGGTTAAGGGACTAATGCGTTTGTGAGTGTACACAGGTCTATAAGTGTATGAGGAGTTTGATATTTACAGAGAAAGTCGACCCCTAAAAATGAAGTTCTTCAACCCAAAATATCTTATCCACCTAATGGTCATATCATTGAAGGGCATTTATGTCTTATCATGTCGGGCTGCTCCCTAGGCTATAAATAGCCGCCCCCTACAACCACTAGCTAGTTGGCTGCTCTAAGAGAACTTGACACTTGTCATTTGAGAGCAACCCATCCTCCGAGGACTTTGAGCGAAAATCATCAAGTGAGGAAAAACCCAAAACCAAACCCCTACAAACCCAAAGTGATTGAGCATCACTAAAGAAATTGATCCTACGTGGATCCGACGCTTGTTACCTTTGAAGACTGTGCTTCTTCCAGATGGTTAGGTGTCAGGACCCCGACTCAATGCCACATCGATCTAGCATGTAACACCTCATATCACTTTGCGGCCTCACGCACGGTATTCCCACGGGTGTCGCCTTACCTTTGCCCGGGACCGTTTGCGCCTTTTGGCACACGTATATGACAGTGTCGCTAGCATCCATATGATAAGGAGCCCGGGCTGACATGGCTAGTCGTAAACCCAAAGCGGCACAGACTTACAGGGACAGGCATCCATGACCCAGCATCGAACGTGTCGGTCATCAGCGAGTGAATCCAGGCTGTAGCGCTGGGCTAGCAGGACTCCGGTGAACCGGGCTGTAGCGGGCTAACAGGACTCCGGTATTCACCGCGTGACATTTCCCCGAAGGGACAGACACAGGAACGAAGAAGGACACATGCCGGCCAGCCTAAGTGTTCCGGAGCAGTAGCAGCTACCATGGCTCAGTGGAAACACTAGGAGACATTTCCCGGTAAGAGAGGCTACTAAAGATAAACAACTAGATGGTCAGATCCCACACATACCAAGCATTTCAATAACATACACACAATATGCTCGATATGTGCAATACAACATGGCATCACAAAATGACTCTACGACTCAAGTAGTTTATTCAATAGGCTCCGAGGAGCGAGATATTACAAACATGGGTCTCATGACCCAACACTCAGAGCATACAAGTCAAAGCACAAGCGGAAGCTATCATGTCTGAGTACAGACAACTATAAATGAAAAAGGCTGAGAAGCCTGACTATCTATCAGATCCTGCCGAGGGCACAAGATCGTAGCTGAGGTATCAAGCTAAACGTCGAAGTCCACGTGAAACTACTAGCGAGATCGAAGTCTCTCTGCAAAAACATAAAATAGGCAAACGTGAGTACAAATGTACCCAGCAAGACTTACATCAGAACTATCTACATATGCATCATTATCAACAAAGGGGTGGTGGGGTTTAACTGCAGCAAGCCAGCTTTGACTCGGTGGCTATCCTAAACTACGACTGCAAGTAACTCTTTTGAGGTGGCGCACACGAGTCCACATATTCACCATATCAATACACCACTATGGATCCGCTCCCGTCTCCCTACGAGAACGCCATCCACAGCACTCACGCTTATCTTGCGTATTTTAGAGTATCCACTTTCACTTGTCTATGAACTGATATAAGCAACCCAGAAGTCCTTTTCCGCGGACACGGCTATTCGAATAGATGATGTTAACCCTGCAGGGGTGTACTTCTTCATACATGTTTCCACCACTTAGCGTCTGCACACGACATGTGCTCGGCAGACTTCAAGCGAAAGCCGACGTGGGTGTAGACCACGACCTACCTAAACACTCAAGTCTCTAGTCCAGGTTTATCGCCTATTCGGGTTCCATCCATGAGGAGATCCGGCCGGAGTTTCGCTCACAGCCCCAAACGATGTGAACAGGGTTCCGTGACACCAAACGGGCGTCCGGTACACCGTGCCACGTACCTACCGCATCACAGCCCACCCCTACGGTCAGCGCTGTCCACGGCCTCCAGTAAGCTACAAACACCAGAAACTACTTGCAACTCCTGGACAGAGGACAAGGGTGAATAAGAAGTCGAGTGGGGTCATATTTCAGGGCCCAATGTATGGTAGTAGCTGAATCATGGATCACAAACACAGAACTCAGTTCCTGAGGACGGCTGCAATGAGACAACCCACCATGTACTCCTACATGGCCTCTCACCGCTACCTTTACCAAATCGTGTTCACACACTTAGCTCACACACAGTAGGACATGTTCACACGCCTCTGATTCATCCCCGATGAATCAGACCTGACTCAACTCTAAGCAGTAGCAGGCATGACAAACAAGCATGAATGAGTAGGCACAACAGGGCTCAAACAACTCCTACTCATGCTAGTGGGTTTCATCTATTTACTGTGGCAATGACAGGTCATGCAAAGGATAAAGGGGTTCAGCTACCGCA
>NC_057798.1:204814025-204882072 GCF_018294505.1 Triticum aestivum
TGCATCGGCAAGGCTAGGGGTGGCCGGTGGCCATGGGTACGGCGACGATGACGGCGAGCTCCGCTCGGTGGTGTGCGCGGGAGGGAAGAAGAGGAGGGAACGGGGTCCAGGGGAAGAGAGGGGAGGTGCAGGGGGCGAGGGGGAGTGCGTGGCGTCGCGGGAGGGAACCAGGGGAGGAGGAGGCAGCCAGGCAGGGAGGAGGTGGCCGGGGCGCGTGGCCGCGCGCGCCGGGCGCGTGCCCGCGTCCTTCTGGCGATGGAAGAAGACGACAGGGGGTAGCGGTGGCGGGCTGGGCCAGCGGGAGGAGCTGGGCCGGGCAGGTAAGCAGGTAAGTGGCCCAGGTGGCCGTCTCCCTTTTTATTTTTGCTCTGTTTTATTTTTTAATCATTGTTTTCTATTTGTTTCAATCTGTTTTGATTTAGTTCAAACACTAAATCATTTTTGTTTCTTCCAATAATTTTTGCAGGGACTGAAAGTAATATTCTAGAGCCCCTCACAAAATATCAGAATTATTGAAGCATTAAAAATATATATAACATATATTTGCTCCAACTCAAATACAATATATATTAGTTGAGAGATCCAAAATGACATGGAAAAATGTGCATCATCTCTGGTTACTGTTTCCAGCATTTTTCCAAAGATGATGAACATTTTTGAAAGCCACTTGGATTGACTGAAAATATTTTAGGTGAACCTGGTGAATTCTTAAAATGCTAGGGTTTGGACAATCCCCATTTCAACTTTCTGTAAAAGTAAACATGATGCTTCACCAAAGGCTAGTACTAGTGCAATGCCAGAAGCTAGGGATGTGACATTAGGCGTCAAGGTCTAGAGCATCCAAGAGGAATTGTGGATCGCCGAGTGACCAAGTCTGTGAAGGTTTGGAAGTCGCCTGAAGACTTACCATGAGTGATTGGACGAGGCCTGCGTGGTCTTAGTTCAAGGAGAATATGGTGAGGACTGGGTGTCCTGAGTTGCGGCTCAGTGACTGGGTGTCCGAGACTGCGTGTCCTCGAGTTTAAATACTCAGCCGCTCCAACCAGACGTACAACTGAGACAGCAGTTGGAACTGGTCTACCAAATCATTGTCTTCACCAACCTAACTGGTTCTATCTCCTCGACTCTTTCATTTCCTCATTACTGTGTTGAATGTTTGTTCATATCTGTGTTTGAAGACTTTGACTGAAGACTTTCTCAATTTCCTCAGTTCAATTTCTTCAGTCTGTTTGTCTTCATCTTGTGTTATCCTGTGATTACGCTTTCTGTACTCTGTGCTTGTCTTAATTTCATCATGATGACCATGCTTGTATTCTGTTATGCTTACTTCTGAGTACGTATTCCGCTGTTAGTAGTTCTTCACTTAGGAATTTCCTCACCGGCAAATTCCTCAGTGAAGAATTCGTAAAAATCACCTATTCACCCCCCTCTAGTCGATATAACGCACTTCCAATTGGTATCAGAGCAAGGTACTCCCTTGTTCTGTGTGATTTTGGTTTAACCGCCTAGAGTTTTAGTTATGTCGACCGCAGGTATGATCAAGGTCTCGGCTGGGTGTCCTACCTTTGATGGGACGGACTACCCCTACGGGGAAAACAAGATGTGAATGCATCTCGAGGCAATTAACAACGATCTCTGGTATGTTGTGGAAAATGGTGTTCCCTCTGTCTCACCCTCACTGAACGCTACCGATGTGAAGAGATTCAAGCAACTCGATTCTCAAGCGAAGAATATCATATGTGGCCATCTGAGTAAAGGACAGTATGGAAGAGTGAGTGCTTTGGAAACTGCCAAGCTCATCTGGGACAGGCTGTCCAAAGTAAAAGAAGGAGTCTCAACTCAGCGTGATTCTCGAGTTGATGTTCTTCGCAATCTCTTCAACCGCTTCAAAAGACTCGACAATGAAAATGTTCAACAAACCTTCGATAGCCTCACTGACATCTCAAATGAGCTTCAAGCGCTTGGTGCCACAGGCATCACCGACCATGAGGTGGTGAAGAAATTGTTGAGATCGCTTGATTCCTCATTTGATACTCTGGCACTGATGATACAAGAGCGTGCCGACTACAAGTCTCTTGATCCTGCCGATATCCTCGAAAGGCTAAATACTCACGAGTTCCAGCTTGCTGAAAAGAGAGATCTCTATAGTTCTAGCTATGGAAAAACACGTGCCCTGAAGGCCAAGGTTGTGTCTGAATCTGAGTGTGAAGATTCTGGCAGTAGCCTCGGTGATCCTGAAGAATTGAGCTAGGAGCTAGCACTGTTCGTGAAGAAATTCCAGAAACTCTCAAGACGTGGTCGCTTTGGAAAATCCTCAAGAAGCAGTGATTCCTCATCAAGTGACTATAAGAGAAGGCTGTGTCACAAATGCAAGAAACCTAGTCATTATATTCAAGATTGTCCTCAGTGGGAAAAGGAATTGAAGAAGAAGAAATACAAGGATTACAGTTCTGATGATGCGAAGAAAAAGAAGAAATCGTCAAAATCTTCGTCATCAAAATCCTCGAAGCCTTCATCTCACAAGAAGAGCAGCTCCAAGAAGGCTCGGGCATTCATTGGCAAGGAAATATTCTCTGAAGCTGAATCTGAGGAACATGAGGAAGAGGAGGAGTCTGAAGAATCCGAATCTGGTGTGGCTAGTCTGGCTTTCGCTACTGCTTTCGTTAGCAAGTCCATCTTCAACACTGAAGAAACTGACCCCGCCGACAAGCCTGATGAAAATGATGATGACTACGCTCCCAACTATTGCTTCATGGAAAAAGGTGCCAAGGTACTCAAATACACCTCTTCTGAATCTAGTGAAAATGAATCTGATGAGGATCTCAAGCCCAGCTACTCTAAACTTGCTAAAATTGCTATAAAACAACAAAGGGCTTTTGAAAAGGTTCAAAACATGCTAGACAAAAGTGATGATATGTTGGGTGAAGAAATGGATCGCACTAAAGCCTTAACTGAAAATCTTTAGAGACTTCAGTCTAGGTTTGATAACGTTCAAAGTCATCATAACACTCTCTTATCTGATCATGAGAAACTTTCTTATGAATTTCTTCAAAGAAAGCAAGATCTTGAGAAGCTAAGAGTGAGTTATGAAGATCTTCAGAAGGAGCGCGATTCATTACTAGCTCAATAAATCAGTGCTTCTCATGAAGAATTTGTTCCTCCATGCTTAAAGTGCATTGAACATGAATCTGCTAATTCTTCACCTGAATGTTCAAATGCTTCAACTGTTACAAATTATTCACCTGCCTCTGCTATCACTAATTCCTCATCTGAGGACATTGCTAGTATCACTGACGATGCAGGGCTGAAGGAATTGTACATGACAGGCATGTACAAAAGCCTCAAAGGGCATGAGACTCTTTGTGATGTGCTTAAAAAGCAGATCCTCAACAGAAACCCTAGGAAAGAGGGTATCGCCTTTGAGAGGAAACTTAATGCTGATGGAACATATTGGAAGCCTGAGCAGTACCCCAAAACCTCATGGGTTGCTGCAAAGGGACCTCCAGTTGATCCATCTAACTTATCTGGCTTTACATGTGAATCTCCTCATTCTTCGGATGAGTCATTTGACTCGAACTATAAACTGTTCAAAAATCAGAATGGTGAAGTATTTGCTAGATATGTTGGCACTAACTGCAGGAACGGTTCTCCTATGAAGAAAATCTGGGTTCCCAAGAAATGCCTTGAAAGTGTTCAGGTGAATGTCCTCATGACACCACCTGTGAAGAATAGGAACCCCAGATCAAATTCTTCATATGGACCAAATTCTTCATATGGATCTAAGTCCTCATATGGACCAAATTCCTCACGTGGATCAAATTCCTCAAATAGATCAAAATCCTCATATGATTATCATCGTGCTAACAACTCTGTCTCGCAGGGTAGAGCAAAGGGCTATGAATATGTGCATTATTCATCAAACCATTACATTCATAAGTCCTCGAAGAATTTCTCTGCTTATTCATATGCATACCCTAACCCCTCTTATGTGAAACGAAATGGTTTGGCTTCTATACCACCATTCTCATATGGTGCTCGCAGAGTGATGAACTCTTTGCCACCCCTTCAGATGTGGGTGGTGAAGAAAAGGAACTAATCTCTTCTACAGGGTCAGGTCTTCAGATACGCCTTAACGTCTGAAGAATTTGCTTGGGACCTGACAAAATTGCCTGAAAGGATGCAGGCGAATCATGATGAAATGAACTTTCATTTCACACGTCCTCCTACTGCTATATCTATTTACTGCTTGATGAAATTCATCTGATGAACTTGATATCATATTCTTCACTGATGAAGCATATGAGATTGTAAGTTACACTAATTCATCTGCAGGATGATCAACCCAAAACCACTGAATGGGTACTCGATAGTGGATGTACAAATCACATGACTGGTGACAAGAATCTTTTGATAGATGCTCCCTTATCACCGTCACATCTGAAGCATACCATCTTTGCTGACAAAGGCAAAAGTTAGGTATTGGGTCTTGGTAAGGTTGCGATCTCTAAGGATAAACACATGGACAAAGTCATGCTTGTTGAGTCCTTAGGATACAACCTCATGTCAGTCTCAATGCTTTGTGATCTTGATATGGTTGTTGTCTTTGGCAAGTATCGCTGTGTTGTGATTATGGAACCTGATAATTCCAAAGTCTTCGAAGGCTTTAGGAGAGGAGATTTGTATATTGTTGATTTCTCTACAGGACCACAACCAGCCGTGTGTCTACTTGCAAAAGCTTCAGAAGGCTGGCTATGGCATTGACGACTTGGTCACGCAGGCATGAGGAATTTGCACACACTTGCGAAGAAGAAGCATGTCATTGGCATTGAGAATGTCAAATTCCTCAAGGATCACTTATGCGGAGCCTGTGAAGCTGGAAAAATGACCTAGGCCAAGCATCCAGCGAAGACTATCATGACCACTACTCGTCCATTCGAATTGCTTCACATGGATCTCTTCGGACCTAATCATTAATCAGTAGTCACTAATGATGCATCTCTATATGGTTTTGTCATTGTTGATGATTACTCTCGATATACATGGGTACACATTGTTACTTACAAACATGAAGTGCAGGAAGTCTTCAAACGATTTTCCTCGAGGGCTTCAACCAACTTTGGTGTGAAGATCAAGCACATCAGAAGTGACAATGGAACTGAGTTCAAGAATTCTGGTCTAGATGACTATCTTGATGAACTTGGTATTACTCATGAGTTATCTGCTCCCTATACTCCTCAGCAAAATGGCGTTGTGGAGCGCAAGAACAGAACTCTAGTTGAGATGGCTCGCACTATGCTTTATGAATACAAAACGCCTCAGCGTTTTTGGATTGATGCAATTGATACTGCGTGCCACATCATCAACAGAGTATATCTTCACAAATTCTTCAAGAAGACGGCCTATGAACTCCTCACTGAGAAGAAACCCAATGTGAGTTATTTCAAAGTCTTCGGTGCTAAATGTTGGATTAGAGATCCTCACCACAACTCTAAATTGGCACCGAAAGCACATGAAGGTTTTATGCTTGGTTACGGAAAGGACTCGCACACCTACAGAGTCTTCAACATTGTTCTTCACAAGATTGATGACACTGTAGATGTGCGGTTTGATGAAACTAATGGCTCGCAAAGAGAGCACCTACCTTCTGTGTTAGATGAACCAGCACCTGACGATTCTATCAAGTTCAAGGCAACTGAGGATGTCATTCCTACTGAAGAATATGCTGAAGAATTCATTCCAGTTCATAAAGAACATCAAGCTGATGCACCTGAAGAAACCGCTGAAGAAAATGGTGCTGAAGAAAATGCTGATCAAATTCCTCAGCGACAACCAGCTCATCCTCGCGTTGCAAAAGAAGTGCAAGTAGAGAAGATCATCGATGACATTAGAGCACCAGTTCCTCTCACACGCTCAAAAGCTTCCCATTTATCTAAATTTTGTGGGCACTATGCTTTTGTCTCTATCACAGAGCCCACTAAGGTAGATGAAGCATTTCTGGAGCCGGAGTGGATTCAGGCTATGCAAGAAGAATTACATCAGTTCGAGCTCAACAATGTTTGGGAACTGGTCAAATGTCCAGATCCTCGCAAGCATAATATCATTGGCACAAAGTGGATCTACCGCAACAAGCAAGATGAAAATGGCCTTGTGGTGAGGAATAAGGCACGACTGGTAGCTCAAGGCTACACACAGGTTGAAGGAATTGATTTCGATGAAACTTTTGCACCTGTTGCTAGACTTGATGCTATTCGCATATTACTTCTTATGCTAACCATAACAATATTATCTTACAACAAATGGATGTGAAAAGTGAATTCTCAATGGTAAGCTTGAGGAAGAAGTATATGTTGCTCAACCCCCAGGTTTTGAAGATCCAAAGAATCCTGACAAAGTCATCAGACTTAATAAGGCCCTCTATGGCCTCAAGCAAGCCCCTCGGGCGTGGTATGATGCATTGAAGGAATTCTTCATGAAGAATGGCTTCACACCCGGTTCACTCGACCCTACTCTCGTTACTAAATCTTATGATGGTGAACTATTTGTGTGCCAAATATATGTTGATGATATTATCTTTGGATGTACTGACCAACGTTATAGTGATGAATTTGCCTACATGATGAGTGAAGAATATCAAATGTCTATGATGGGAGAGCTGAAATTCTTCTTAGGTCTTCAAATTCGTCAACAACGCAATGGCATATTCATATCTCAGGAGAAATACCTCAAAGAAGTACTGAGGAAATTCGGCATGCAAGATTGCAAAGGAGTCAAAATTCCTATGCCCACAAATGGCCATCTATGCACTGATGAAAATGGTATTCACTTTGATCACAAGGTATACCGCTCCATGATTGGTTCTTTACTGTACTTATGTGCATCTAGGCCAGATATAATGCTTAGTGTTTGCATGTGTGCCCGATTTCAAGCTGCACCGAAGGAATCACACCATAAGGCTGTCAAGCATATTCTTTGATATCTAGCTCACACACCAACACTAGGATTATGGTATCCCAAGGGCTCTACTTTTGATCTCATTGGATATTCTGACTCTGACTATGCTGGTGATCGTGTGGACCGCAAGTCAACTTCTGGCACTTGTCATTTCCTCGGACGATCTTTGGTCTGTTGGTCCTTGAAGAAACAGAACTGCGTATCACTGTCTACTACGGAAGCTGAATACATTGCTGCTGGCTCTTGCTGTGCTCAACTGCTTTGGATGAAGCAAACACTCAAGGACTATGGCGTCAACATGAAGAATGTGCCTCTCCTCTGTGACAATGAGAGTGCCATCAAGATTGCTCACAACCCAGTTCAGCACTCGAAGACAAAGCACATACAGATTCGTCATCTTTTTCTTCGTGATCATGTGTTGAAGGGCGACATCTCCATCGAGCATGTGAAGACTGAAGAACAGCTAGCTGATATCTTCACTAAGCCCTTGGATGAGAAGAGATTTAGCAAGTTGCGATGTGAGCTAAATATCTTAGAATCTTCGAATGTTCTTTGAAAAGGACACACATCCTAACACTTATGCAAAATTGATGACTTAGATGTGCAACACATGAAGAAATGTTTTTCTTCAATCAATGAAGAATAACACTCTAAGTGTGAAGAAATTAATGAAGAATTTGATTCTCAGAACCCTACGACAATTGTACGCGGTGTCTGAGATCATCATTCTTATACGGTGGGTCACACCACCACAAAAAGTTGAAAATCTTCAATTTAAGTTTTTCCTCAGTTTTTGAAATTCTTCAAATTTTTCAAATTCTTCAACTTTTCAAAATCTTCACTGTTTCCTTCGTTTTTCTTCATTGGCTATATATATATATATGAGTTTATGTCCTATACAGCATTCACTTATGGCTATTTCTTCAAGTTGCATTTTCTGCTAAGTGAATGTGATCGGACCCTTCCCCCTCGATGCTATACTCAACCCAATCTATTCACAAATTCTTCATGTGTGTTCTATTTGAAACTCGTTCAAAATCTTCACTGTGTCCTTGTCAGCTGAAGAAATTGCGAACGGAATTTTAAAACTGATCTTATCCAAACTTTCGTTTTTGCCGCTCAAACCGTTCCGGATCCCATGATGCATTATTTTACTCACCCACGATCGTACACGATCTCCACTACACAGTACGTGGGTGACATATGTCGTGAGAAGGAGAATGGTCAGGGGCACGCTCATCCTAAATCTTCGGGCGAACAGTTTTTCACTGCCACTATAAATACCCCTCTCTTCATCCTCACTTCTTTTACTCCGCTCGACCTCTCTCTCCCGCTCGAGCTCCTCAAACCCTAGCGTCGCCGCTACTCCATAGTCGCCGGTGAGGAAGAGCTTCGCTGCCTCGACCTCGTCGCCGTCGTACTCACGCCGACCGCGGAAATCTTCACTCCGCCGCGGCCATAGCTGTCTTCCTCTGCCAAGTTAGGGTGTGGAAGATCTGAACAGACGAGCTTCACATCTACAACACCAAGTTCGTCGTGTTCTTCATTTGGGCGTTCCTCAAAGAAAAACTGCATACTTCTTCAGAGAACTCAATTGTTCAAATTCCTGAACTGAAGAATATGGCAGACAGTAAGAAGCCACAGAAAGGAGGAAAGAAACCTGAGGTTATGACTGCGTTTGAAATCCCTGAGGAAATTTATGCTGGCTATTGCACACCTGATGAAGCAAAATTTGGCAAAGAAAACAAAAATCAGCGCAAGGTGCGCATTCAGAAGATTGAACGGAGATGGGCAAGAGAGTGGAGGGAGTACAGATATGTTACTCCAAAGTATATGAAGAAATTCGCTTTAAATCCTCCATGCCCAAGAGCTCCATTGGCACCTGGCCAAGTAGCTGATCCCACAAGCATCAAACGTGGTGAGGACTTTCCTGAAGAATGGGCTAAGCGCCAAGCCAAATTGGCAAGACAGGCCAAGGAGGCAGTGAAGAAATTCAATGAGGATTCTGCTGCTGCTACTAAGGCCTCGGTCAAACCGAGGAAATCCATGCCAAAGAAGCCTGCTCATAAGCCAAGTGCTTCACCAACAGCGCCCTCACGGCCAAGTTCCTCAGCAATGCCCTCACGGCAAATTCCTCACACTGCTACTGCTCCACCAAAGTCTTCAACAACTCCTTCAAAGTCCTCAACTCCTGTGCATCTGGCTACATGTCAAAGGACTGCTGGCTTCTCCATTGCCTCTGGTGTCTCAGCAAGTTCCTCAGCTGCACCAAAGTCTTCATCTGGCCCGACTCTGCTGAAGACTAAGGCCATAGCTAGACGAGGTCCTCGGCCAAGTCCCAAGAATAAACAGGTCGCCTTTTAAGAGCCACCTGAAGATGATGAAGCTTCTGATGATGAACTTGCGGAAATCATCAGAGACCGCCAAGAAAGGGCCGCTAGAGCCAAAGGCACATCTGTGCCACTGCTTTTGGATCCTAAGTTGATCCTCGACTACATTGATCTCTGGCACAAGGACCCAGACACTCCTATGCCCAATTTTCATCTGACACCTGGCCAAAGTCACATGCTGACCCATTTCATCTCTGAAGAGAAATGGAAATTTGAGAAGGCCAGACAAATAAAGAAGGCTCAGTTCAGGAAGGAGAAGTTCCTGAAGAAAAACATTGTCAAAATGACACCTAAGGAACTTCTCAAGGTCCAGACTCAAATTCAAGACCTCAGCAAAAACTTTGATGCCTATTATGCTGATTGGCAAGGAGCCAAGGTCAGATTCATCAACCCGACGAAGAAATTCACCAATGTTGCAGCCCCAACGCAACATGAAATTCCTCAGGCTGAAGCCTCTGCTCAGCCGAATGAAGAACATGCCAGCACCGCTGATGACTTTCAGCCTGCTGAAGAAAATGCCAGTTCCAGGGCTGATGATCCCATTCCAGCTGCTGAAGAAATTGCCAGGGCATCCACTAGTGGTGCGCCTGAAGAAACTGAACAAGACAGGGCAACTGCATCTGTTGCGCCTGAGGAAATTCAACCAGATTCCTTAGCTCCTCCTGCGCCAACACCAACTCCAATTCTTCCATCTGCCTTTGATGTGAAGAAAACCAAGGCTGTAGAGCGAGCTGCTGTGAAGAAACGGAAAGCATCAGCTGCGTCAAATTCTTCGGCTGCGAAGAAAATGAAGCCAATGATCAGCTCCTTTGAAAATCAAATTGATGCTGTTCCAATTTCATCAATTCCATCAAAGGACCTTGTTCCTTTTGGAGAAGACTATAAGATCCCAAGTGGATCTGATGAAGAAAATCATTCTGCTGCTTCGTCAGAGCAGATTGATGAAGAAATTGAAGTGGACGCAATGCCTTCAACGCCAGTCATTTCCTCACCTATGCCTCAGCTCACAGCTGAAGAGGCTGGTGTTGAGGAAATTGAAGATGAAGATGTGGATATTGGATGCACCACACCTGTGATGAATGATGACTTTTGGGAAAGTCAGCATCCCAATACTCCTCTCTTCACACCTATCCAACAGATTCCTCAGTCCCCTGCAACAATAGTTCAACTGGGCTCTGAAGAAACTCATCCCACTTCATTTGTTCATGAAGATATTCCAGCCGCTAGTGCTGAAGAACCTGCTGCTGCTGATCCCCAAGCTGCACAAGAAGAGGAACCAGAAATTCCTCAGCCTGAAGAACCTGAGCTCGCGATTCCTGAGGTTGTGCTACAAATCACCGACACTCCTTTGCCCAAGCCGAAGAATCCGTTCTCAAGCAAACAGAAGTTCAAGGCTGAAGACTTCTTTTCGGAGCATGTGTTCTTCATTGATTATAATCCATATGACTCTGCTCGCATAAGGAAAAGGCGTTTCTGGACTGCTAGTCAAGCCAACTTCTATTCCTCAGTGCTGTTTGACAAAGACAAAATCTTCGATCATGAACATATTCCTCACGTGGATATGGAATCTCTGCCATGCTTCGCGCCAGTCCTTAGTGTTATTCACGACACATGACTTCTGAATTTCTGCACTGACATCTGTGATTGGAATGAATAACTCATTCTTCAGTTCTATGCCACACTGCACATCACCGGAGACGCTGAAGATGTCAATTCATGGGTGCTGGATTGGATGACTGAAAACACTAATTATAAGGCACCAGCAACTGAATTGCTTCATGTCCTTCCTCTCGATCCTCCACTTGATGGTACTCGTTGTATCTAAAACGAAACAGAACTTTAAGATCACTATATGCAAGTACTGATGAAGCCTTTGAAGCCAAGGCAGGCCCCAAGAACCAAATTCCTCGTCAAGGAATTACTCTATGTGCCTCGGACTGTCTATCGAATTCTGACAAAGACAATGAGTCCTATCAAAGGCCACGACTCAAATGATGAAGAAGTCGTTGGCATCATGAAGAATATGCTTTTCAACCTCATTCATGGCGTTCCCGTCAACTTGCATGATTTCTTCATGAGGACTCTGGCCAATATTGCTATGTCACCATTCGAGCTGAAGCCCTATGCTCCTTGGATTATGAAATTCATCAGGGCAAGATCTTCACTGAATTACAAAGCTGACACTCTGAACCACGGTAGCTACTTGCCTCCCATTGAAGTCCTCAAACGGATAGTTTCATCAGCTGATGATAAAGGCAAGGCCGCTGCTGTGATCGATGAAGGCACTCGTCCATTGGATGGTTAATTTCGCAAGGCTGCATCTTACTCCACCAATGACGACTCTGCCACACATGATACTGCCGCAAATACCTCAGCCAAGCAAAATGCTCAAGCCACAGCACCCAGAGTGATGACTGACCGTGAGATACTCCTCAGTCTTCATCAGAATGTTGATCGCAATCACAAATGGGTAAAGCGTCAGTTTGGTGCACTTCTTCACAATATGACCTCAACACACAATGCAGTGAAGAAGAACCAATACTACCTTCATGAAACCTTCAACCGCACCTGGGCTGTCCTCACTCATGTCTATAGCGCTGAAGAACTGAAGACTATGGGTCTCAAGGAAGAATTTGACTGGTCTGCACCTCCTCCGAAGAAATTCAAGAGGGTCAAAATTCCTCCACTGGTGGCCAGATCTTATTCTTCATCGCGTGATACTGATGAGTATGAAGATTTGGACGACACTGCGGCAGGCCCTACTACAACAAACAACCCCGACAACGCTGGCGCTCCTCCATCGACTTGAAATTCTTCAGGGGCGTTAGTCCTTAGTTTCAATCCTTTTGGTCATTTGATGACAAAGGGGGAGAAATCTGAGTTAGTCTTCAAGCGGGTCTATACTAAGGGCGTTTTTTTAAGTTACAACTCTCGTTCTTCCAAAACTTTCATTGGATCGAGTCGTAATCTTAAACCTGATGGTGCTCTGATACTTTTGGATGGTGCTCTGACTTTTGATGCACTATGATCTGATACTTTTGATGTGCTATTCTGCATGCTTATTCCTCGTTAATGACATTGCACGCATGCTGAATCTCATCAGGCACCATATTACATCATGCATTTCAAATTCTTCATATTATATATCAAATGCGTGTATGAATTACAAAATATAGGGGGAGATCTCCATGATTCAACTCTTCAAATGTGCATTGCCTCAAGAGCAAATTCCTCACTATGCACATCTTCAGAGGGAGTTCTTCTATATCTTGCAATCAAATTCCTCAATATCAGTATATACACTTCATATGTTTATCCCCGTTGAAAACTTAACCTATGTTGTCATCAATCACCAAAAAGGGGGAGATTGTAAGTGCATCTAGTGCCCCTTAGTGATTTTGGTGTATTGAAGACTTATAGGTTAAGGGACTAATGCGTTTGTGAGTGTACACAGGTCTATAAGTCTATGAGGAGTTTGATATTTACAGAGAAAGTCGACCCCTAAAAATGAATTTCTTCAACTGAAGACCTTGATATTCTGAAGACTTTCTGAAGACTTTGAAAATGAAGAAATTGGTGTGACCTTGAAGACTTGGTATTCATTTGAGGAACATGAAGCGTGAAGACTTTTGTTTTCGTAGTTTTATTTTCTCTTTCTTGAGTCATAGGAAACACCGTACTGTTAAAGGGGGTCGAGGAAATACTAAGGAAAAATTTCCATGTGATGCTTAACTCAAATCCTACACCTACCATTTCCTTCGAGTGAAACCTCCGGAAATCTCATACAACTCAGTCAATTTCTTTAGTGACAGAGACGAAGTTGTTCTGGTCACTGAGGAATTTGTCTTGACTGAGGAGTTAGGAATTCGCGAGTGCAGATTGCCTACATAGTGAGGAACATGATAGCCCTGAGGAATTTGAGAGTCAAATTTCCGACCGTTGCTGTGCTGCGCGCCAGCTGTACCAAAATATCTTATCCACCTAACGGTCATATCATTGAAGGGCATTTATGTCTTATCATGTCGGGCTGCTCCCTAGGCTATAAATAGCCGCCCCTACAACCACTAGCTGGTTGGCTGCTCCGAGAGAACTTGACACTTGTCATTTGAAAGCAACCCATCCTCCGAGGACTTTGAGCGAAAATCATCAAGTGAGGAAAAACCCAAAACCAAACCCCTACAAACCCAAAGTGATTGAGCATCACTGAAGAAATTGATCCTACGTGGATCCGACGCTCGTTACCTCTGAAGACTGTGCTTCTTCCAGACGGTTAGGCGTCAAGGTCTAGAGCATCCAAGAGGAATTGTGGATCGCCGAGTGACCAAGTCTGTGAAGGTTTGGAAGTCGCCTGAAGACTTACCACGAGTGATTGGACGAGGCCTGCGTGGTCTTAGTTCAAGGAGAATACAGTAAGGACTGGGTGTCCTGAGTTGCGGCTCAGTGACTGGGTGTCCGGGACTGCGTGTCCTCGAGTATAAATACTCAGCCGCTCCAACCAGACGTACAACTGAGATAGCAGTTGGAACTGGTCTACCAAATCATTGTCTTCACGAACCTAACTGGTTCTATCTCCTCAACTCTTTCATTTCCTCATTACTGTGTTGAATGTTTGTTCATATCTGTGTTTGAAGACTTTGACTGAAGACTTTCTCAATTTCCTCAGTTCCATTTCTTCAGTCTGTTTGTCTTCATCTTGTGTTATCCTGTGATTACGCTTTCTGTACTCTGTGCTTATCTTCATTTCATCATGATGACCATGCTTGTATTCTGTTATGCTTACTTCTGAGTACGTATTCCGCTGTTAGTAGTTCTTCGCTTAGGAATTTCCTCGCCGGCAAATTCCTCAGTGAAGAATTCATAAAAATCGCCTATTCACCCCCCCTCTAGTCGATATAACGCACTTTCACACCCTGGTTGTACGTACGTGTACATGATATTGTGGGATTGCGTGACATGCTACGTCTGTGCCTCTACTATGACACGTGCCCTTCCTTACTCGGCCACGGTTCCTCGCTGGAGCCTGCAGACAGACTGATCGACCAGTATATACGTACACGTTTGCGACCAGATGACAACGCTACGTACGCTTCGACCAGGTGGGTCTGGACTGTCAGGGACGATAAGAAGACACTTCCTTGCGTGTGAAGTTATTGCTGGTGGGTCCCAACTGTCAGGGGGAGAATCATTTTTTTGCCCGTAATATGGCCGCACTGCCTTGCGTGCAAAGATGTAGCTAGTGGGTCACAGCAGTTAGGGGGAAATGTTTTTTCGTGAAATATGGTGGCCCGTCCGGTGGGTCCCCGTTGTCAGGTGGATGAATAATTATTTTACGCAAAATAAGGTTGCACTTCCTTGTTGCGGCCGTGGACCCAGCTGCCAGCCTGTCCACGTACAATACTCTTCCAATGGAAGTCGTTCCATGACCACATCGACCATGCCGCACCAAGATCACAATGGCGGTGGACGACGGCGAGGCCTAGGAAGGGGACGATGCGGAGCCGGGGAAGACGCGGCAGTGGATGCCCACAGGGAGAGGAGTACGAGGGTTAACGGGTTCGGCTGTGGTGTGAGGCTGCTGTCGCCGCAGAATAACAGGGGTTGTGGGTGAGTAGAGGGATGGCCTCGCCAACGGTTGGAGTAGGGTGGGGCAGTCAGGCCTGCATGGCAGCAGAGCCTGCCACTGGAGGCAGGAGCAGGCGGCATGACCTGCGCTTGTTTGGGCGTATGGAGCAAGAATACCAGAGGTTGAAGAAGCAGTACGGCCGTTGGATGGACATCGTACAGTCACTGGAGCAAGAATCGTTCATATTGACTAAGTTGACAAAGCCCTCCGTCCGCGTCAACTCAGTAGGTCCACAAGTCGGCCTCCCACTATGGTGGGTCCTAGCTAGCAGGGTGAGTCTTCCTTTTTTGTGCGCAATAAGGAGGCACTTCCTCGCATGCGAAGTGTCAGGACCCCGACTCGATGCCACATCGATCTAGCTGGTAACACCTCATATCACTTTGCGGCCTCACGCACGGTATCCCCACGGGTGTCGTCTTACCTTTTCCCGGGACCGTTTGCGCCTTTTGGCTCACGTATATGATAGTGTCGCTAGCATCCATATGATAAAGAGCCCGGGCTGACATGACTAGTCGTAAACCCAAAGTGGCACAGACTTACAGGGACAGGCATCCATGACCCAGCTTCGAACGTGTTGGTCATCAGCAAGTGGGTCCGGGCTGTAGCACTGGGCTAGCAGGACTCCGGTAAACCGGGCTGTAGCGGGCTAACAGGACTCCGGTACTCAAAGCGTGACATTTCCCCGAAGGGACAGACACAGGAACGAAGAAGGACACATGCCGGCCAGCCTAAGTGTTCCAGAGCAGTAGCAAGCTACCATGGCTCAGCGGCAACACTAGGAGACATTTCCCGGTAAGAGAGGCTACTAAAGATAAACAACTAGATAGTCAGATCCCACACATACCAAGCATTTCAATCATACACACAATATGCTCGATATGTGCAAATACAACGAAGCATCACAACATGACTCTACGACACAAGTACTTTATTTAAGGCTCAGTGAGCCATGCATAACATACACACAAAGATACGGGTCTCACGACCCAACATACAAGTCATACAATCATACAAGCCAACAGCGGAAGTAACTTGTCTGAGTACAGACAGCTAGTAAAATAAAAGAGGCTTGGAAAGCCTGGCTATACTATGTGGTCCTTCACAAGCTCAGGGTCACCACCTGGGTCTTTTAGCCTACTCGTTGATGTCAACGTCTACATAGAACCCATCAGAAGGGGTTGCAGCGTCTTCTGTAAAAATGTAGATTATAGCAACATGAGTACAAAGGTACTCAGCAAGACTTACATCAGATCCTACATACATGCATAGTATCAAGAAGGGTTGGTGGAGTTATTGCAGCAAGCTAGCTTTGACTCTTGGCTAGACTATCCTACGATACTCCAGTTTGAAATAGTTTTGCGCACACGAGTCCACTATTCACCACTTCAATACACTACCGAGGATCCACCTCCGTCTTCCTACGGAAGAGCCATCCTCGGCACTCACACTTATCTTGAGGCTTTTAGTAGTTTCCATTTACTTGTCTATGAACTGTATAGGCAACCAAGTAGTCCTTTACCGCGGACGCGGCTATTCGAATAGATCATGTTAACCCTGCAGGGGTGTACTTCTTCATACATGTTTCCACCACTTAGCGTCTGCACACGACATGTGCTCGGCAGACTTCAAGCGAAAGCCGACGTGGGTGTAGACCACGACCTACCTAAACACTTAAGCCTCTAGTCCAGGTTTATCGCCTATTCAGGTTCCATCCGCAGGGAGTCCGGCCGAGGTTTCCCATACGGCCCCGAAAGATGTGAACAGGGTTCCCGAGATACCTAACGGGTATTCGGTACACCGTGCCACGTACCTACCGCATCACAGCCCACCCCTACGGTCAGCGCTGTCCACGGCCTCCAGTAGGCTACAAACACCAGAAACTACTTGCAACTCCTGGACAGAGAGCTAGGGTGAATAAGAAGTCGAGCGGGGTCATATTTCAGGGCCCAATGCATGGTAGTAGCTGATTCTTAAATCACACATACAGATCTCAGTGCTTAAGGTCGGCTTCAATGAAACAACCCACCATGTACTCCTACATGGCCTCTCATCGATACCTTTACCAAATCGTGTTCACCACACCACTCTCATTACCAACATTAACATTTCACTCTAGCCCATCACCCAGATGAACCAGACCTGACACGACTCTAAGCATAGCAGGCATAGCAAGGTAGGAACAACACATACATATGGCTCAATCAACTCCTACACATGCTAGTGGGTTTCATCTAGTTACTGTGGCAATGACAGGTCATGCAGAGGAAATGGGTTCAACTACCGTAGCACACAGCAGTTTGAATCGCGTTGTCTTAATGCAGTAAAAGAGAGCAGGAGCGAGAACATGGGATTGTATCGATATGATCAAATGGTTGGTTGCTTGCCTGATGGTTCGTTGCACGGATACGATTCTTCGTTAGGGTAATCACGGTACTCCTCGGGGACAGATCCTGTCGCAAAGGATAACGATACACAGGCATCACCAAACAATGTGCAACAATATGATGCATGCATGAGACATGGCAATATGAGTGTGTTGGGCTAATGCAACTAAAGCCAGAAGTGTTTGAGCAAATTTGAATCAAAGATTCAAATTCCAAATTCAAATATGGCCTTTTAAAGTGCCTTTTCTTGTTCTGTTTAAAACATCAATTTAACTTGTTTGATCATGCATGAAAATAGTACAGATGGATAGATTGGATTTTTCTGATCATTTTTCATATATAATTTGTCCAATTTGGAGTTACAGAATAAAAGTTATGAATTTTTGAAGTTTAAATAATATTCTGGAATTTCCTGATTTAATTTAAATCCAGAAATATCATTTACTGCGTCAGCCTGACATCACAGTGACATCAGCAGGTCAACAGAGCTGGCTCGGGTCAAACCTGACGTGTGGGGTCCACACGTCAGTGTCACAGGGGCTAATCCCGCGTTGACCCGGGGCTGGTTAGCTTTGACTAAGCCCTGGGGCCCACTTGTCAGCGTCGGTAGGTGGTGGATTAGTGGTTAATCAACTAGGCCACATCAGCTCGCCGGAGTTCTGGCCGGCGGCGACCAACAGTGCGGCGGCGATAGTGGTTTTGGTCGTTTCGGCCACCAAATGGAACGCGGCGACCACCGGAGTGAAGCTGAGGACGACCCGCGGCTCTTGGCGGAGTCCGTTGGGGTCGGGGTGGCCGGAGTCGACGGCGGCGAGCTCGGTTGCGGCCGCCGGGGTTCGGTCGTGCACGGGAACGGTGCTGGAGCTCGAAGTCGAGCAAAACGAGGTGCTAGGGATGCTCTACGGGGTTCTGTGAACTCGTTGGACTCGCCGGGGTGACCAAATGGTCACCGGAGCTGCGTCGACGGCGAGCTCGGCGACGGCGGAGGTTCGGCCGTGGTGGAGATGAAGCTACGGTGAGGGAACGAGGGGGAGAAGAGGGGGAAACGACTCGGGGGCTCACCGCGGTTGCAGTGGGCGTCGAAGCGGGCTCGGGGACGCGTCGGAGACGACGAATTTGACGGCGACGGTGGTCGGAGTCCGAAGAGGGGAACGGCGACGTGCCGGCGATGCAGGGCTTCCGGGGACTCGTGGAGCGGTGGGGAGGAAGAGGGAGTCGAGGCGGAGCTTCTGAGCTACTCGGGGGAGCGAGGGGTGGCCGGAGGCGGTGGCTAAGGCGAACGGCGGCGACGGTGTGCTTCGGCCGAGAGCGAGAGAGAGCGAGGGAGAAGCCGGGGGAGAGTGAGAGCGAGCAGGGGGGATCGGGACGGGCTGCGGACGTCGTCCACGCGGCCAGGAGGGCGTCGGCAAGCAGGAGGTGGCCGCGCGGCCGTGCGCGCGCGAGCACGCAGCAGCTTCGGGGCGTGGGGAGGAAGACGACGGGGAGCTACAGTGCTGGGCTGGCTAGCTGGGCCGGCCAGCTGGCTGGGCCGCACAGGTAAGTCTTCCCTCTCTTTTCTGTTTTCTGTTTTATTTAATATATCTGCAACTTTGTTGAATTAAATAAAATACCTAGGCAACTCCAAAAATCACCAAACTACTCCTGGTCCATAGTTGGAATATTTCCAACATGAAACATTTTAGTTTGGAGATATTTGAGCATTTAAATATTTTATATTATTTTAAATGCCCAAATTCAAATATCTATGATTTAATTCAAAAACCCTAAGATGGCCTAGAAAAATGTGCACCACTTTTGTCAGAGGTTCTGAACCAAGGCTAAAATGATGGACATTTTAGAAGGGCATCTCAGGTTCATTGAAAAATTATTTTAGTAACCCTAGTTGGTTTCAGAGGGGACTGGGGGTTCTGTCATCCCCATTTCAAGTTTCTGATGAAAGAGTAAACATGATGCAACACTCTAATGCATGACTAGCTAGGTTGTGACAACTCACCCCCACTCAAAAGAATCTCGTCCCGAGATTTGGGTTCCTCCGAGAAGAAGGCGGGATATTCAGGTCGAAGACGATCCTCCCTTTCCCAAGTTGCTTCATCTTCAGAATGGTGCGACCATTGAACCTTGAGAAACTTGATATTATGACGTCGCGTGGTACGTTCGGCTTGATCGAGGATACGAATGGGGTACTCTCGATATGTAAGATTATCTTGGAGATCAAGCGTTTCGTGGTCCACTTCACGGATAGGATCCGAGAAGCAACGCCTGAGTTGAGAGACGTGGAAGACATCGTGAACCCTGGAGAGGTGCGGAGGTAGTTCCAACTGGTAGGCAACTTCTCCTCGTTTGGCAAGAATGCGAAAAGGTCCAATGTAACGAGGAGCCAATTTGCCTTTGATACCGAAACGTTGGGTTCCCTTCAGAGGGGTGGCCCGAAGATAAGCCTTCTCGTCAACCGCGAAAGTCATAGTCCTATGTTTTCGGTCATATTGACTCTTTTGACGGGATTGGGCTGTTTTCAATTTTTCACGAACGATACGAACTTGTTCTTCTGCTTCCTGAATCATATCCGGGCCAAAGAATTGTCTTTCCCCGGTCTCTGACCAGTTAAGGGGTGTTCGACATCGTCGTCCATAGAGAACTTCAAAAGGGGCTTTACCCAAGCTAGATTGATAGCTGTTGTTGTAAGCGAATTCGGCAAATGGAAGGCACTTCTCCCAGTCCATTCCGAAAGAGATAACGGAGGCTCGAAGCATGTCTTCTAGAATCTGATTGACGCGTTCCACTTGACCACTTGACTGAGGGTGGAAAGCGGTGCTAAAGGAGAGACGGGTTCCCATAGCATTTTGGAAACTTTCCCAAAATCGAGAGGTGAAAAGACTTCCTCGATCCGAATTGATTTCCAAAGGAACACCATGAAGGGACACTATTCGGGAGATGTATAAGTCTGCCAGCTGGCTAGCGGTTATACTCTCACGAACAGGTAAGAAATGAGCTACTTTGGAAAGACGATTGACCACGACGAAGATAGCATTATTCCCTCTTTTGGTCCTGGGAAAGCCGGTAATGAAATCCATACCAATTTTATCCCATTTCCATTCAGGAATAGCTAAGGGTTGAAGGGTGCCAGCAGGTCGTTGATGCTCTGCTTTTACACGACGACAGACGTCGCAATTTGCAATATACTGAGCAATTTCTCTCTTCATCCTAGTCCACCAGAACCTCTGGCGTAGGTCCTGATACATTTTAGTACTACCGGGATGAATGGTGAGAGGAGATTCATGGGCCTCCTTAAGGATCAACTGCCGTAGATGCTGGTTCTTGGGAACCACTAGACGGTTCTCAAAGTACACAACACCATGATCATTAGTGGAGAAGCAACTAGCACCTCCGCTAGCAATGTTCTCTTTGATTTTAGAGATTCCCTTATCTCGCTTTTGGGCAGCGATGATTTGATCCGTAAGTGTAGGTTTTGCCACCAAGGTGGAAAGAAAACCTTGAGGTACAATGTGAAGGTTAAGCTTCCGAAATTCCTCATGGAGAAGCGGTTGACTTTGTTGTAACATCAGGTTGTTACAATAAGATATACGACTTAGCGCATCAGCCATGACGTTGGCTTTCCCTGGGGTATAGGTTATTCCTAAGTCGAAGTCTGTGATCAATTCAACCCAACGTCTTTGCCTGAGATTCAGATCCGGTTGGGTGAAGATGTACTTCAGGCTTTGGTGATCAGTGAATATTTCGCAACGATTACCGAGGAGGTAATGTCGCCAGGTCTTAAGTGCATAGACTACGGCTGCAAGTTCTAGATCATGGGTAGGATAATTCTCCTCATGTGGGTGCAATTGCCGTGAAGCGTAGGCAATTACGTGTCGATCTTGCATGAGAATGCAACCTAGTCCTTGTCGCGAGGCGTCGTAGTAGATAACAAAATCTTTGGAGAAGTCTGGCGGTACCAGCACGGGAGCAGAAGTCAGGCGTCTTTTCAGTTCCTGAAAGCTGTGCTCACATTGTGGAGTCCATTCGAACTTCTTATCTTTCTTGAGGAGTTCGGTTAGGGGTTTAGCAACTTTGGAGAAGTTCTCGACAAAGCGACGGCAATAGCTCGCTAAGCCTAGAAAACTCCGAACTTGCTTGACAGATTCAGGTGGAGTCCAGTCAAGGACGGCTTGAACTCGCTCAGGGTTAACAGCGATACCTTTACCAGATATTACATGACCCAGATAGGTCACTTCTGGCAACCAGAATTCACATTTTGAAAATTTGGCATAAAGGCGATGCTCTCGAAGTTTCTGCAACACTAGCCTTAGATGTTCGGCGTGTTCTTCCTCGTTCTTGGAGTAGATGAGTATATCATCGAGATAAACTACGACGAATTTATCCAAATACTCCATGAAGATTGAGTTCATTAACCGAGAAAAGGTGGCTGGAGCGTTGGTTAAACCGAAGGACATGACGGTGTACTCGTATTGGCCATAGCGAGTAACAAAGGCCGTTTTAGGAATGTCCCCGTTCCTGATTTTGATTTGATGGTATCCCAACCTCAGATCCATCTTGGAGAAGACTGAGGATCCAGCGAGCTGATCATACAGATCGTTGATCCTGGGAAGTGGATATTTGTTCTTGATTGTGACCAAATTGACAGGTCGGTAATCTACAACCATGCGGTCCGTACCATCCTTCTTCTTGACGAATAGGACGGGGCAGGCCCACGGAGATGAACTAGGGCGGATGAAACCCTTTTTCAAGGATTCATCGAGTTGTTTCTTAAGCTCGGCTAGTTCTAATGGTGCCATCTTATAAGGTCTTCTAGCAATCGGAACGGTTCCTGGAATGAGGTCAATTACGAACTCAACATCCCGGTCAGGTGGAACACCTGGCAATTCCTCTGGAAAGACATCCGGAAAGTCACGGACTACCGGAACGTCCTCAAGGTCTGGCAAAGGGTTGGCGTTAAGGGAATATAATTGTCGCTTGGCTATTCGAGTCAAAACATTGACTATCTTCCCCGAAGGATGGGTGAGTTGAACAGTCCTAGAAAAGCAATCGATTTGGGCATGATGAGCTGACATCCAGTCCATACCCAAAATGATATTAATATCTGAAGATTTAAGGGCTATCAAAGATGCAAGAAAAACAAGTCTGTCGACTTGGATTTCATTTCCATGGCTTACTCTAGAAGTTTGCCATTTGGATCCCGGAGTTTGAATTACCATAGAGGATGGCAAGTCACAGAATGCAACGTTATGCAAACGAGCATAATTTTCAGATATAAAAGAATGAGAGGCTCCTGTATCGAAAAGAACAGATGCTGGGTGGCAATTAACAAGAAGCGTACCGAGAACGACGTTGGGATCTTCTTGAGCTTCTTCGGCAGAGACACAGTTGACATGGCCACGTGAAGCGGTGACCGGTTTGGCATGAAACACTTTTCCTGTCGGCTTGCCACGGCCAACAGCTTTAGCAGATTGATTGGGGTTGGTCTGGGGGCACTCCCGCATATAATGACCAGATTCCCCACACTTGAAACAAGTCACGGAACTGGTACGTGGAGGAGCATTATTGGTTGGACCCCCATAGGGCTTGGCCGGTGCAGACTGTTGAACAGGGCGAGGCGCCTGGAAAGATGGCCTCGGTGTGAACCTGGGTGGCAGGGCGGTGTTGGGTACCCACACGCGGCGCTTCTGAGGACCAGCACCGGATGAAGAACCCATGTCACGTCCATGCTTGCGTGTTGCGTCGTAGTCAGTCTGACCAGTTTCAGCACTGATGGCTTTGTTGACAAGTTTCGAAAAGGATGTGCACTCATGCAGACGGAGGTCGCGGCGAAGCTCAGGACTAAGGCCCTTGCGGAACCTTGCTTGCTTCTTGGCGTCAGTAGAAACTTCCTCGGTTGCATATCGTGCAAGATTACCAAACTCCCTGCTATAGACATCCACAGAAAGTCGGCCCTGGGTGAAATTGCAAAATTCTTCACGCTTACGGTCCATGAGACCCTCCGGAATGTGATGCTCACGGAAAGCGTCGCTGAATTCAGCCCAAGTTGTGACATGGCCTGCGGGGCGCATAGCTCCATAATTCTCCCACCATAGACTGGCGGGGCCTTCAAGATGATATGCAGCAAAGGTGACCTTGTCAGCCTCCGCTACCAGCGCGGAACGCAGTTTGTGAGAGATACTGCGAAGCCAGTCATCAGCGTCGAGAGGCTCGACGGAGTGGTGGAACGTGGGTGGATGCAATTTGATAAAATCACTGAGTGACACCACGTTAGTCCTCTGATGGTGTGCTGTATTCTGTTCTATACGCTCCAACAAACGGTTTGTCTCCCGCTTGTTTCTCTCAGCTTCCATCATCACCTCGGCTAGTGAAGGAGGATGAGGCAGATTTTCATTCCTGGCTTCACTGCCTTCGGCCTGCTCTTGGGAAGCAGGATTAGCGCGTGTGTTGACCATCCTAGGTAGACAAGACAATGATTTAGTCAGAATGATAAAATTCCGACATAGGATATAGAATGTAAGGAATAACTCGAAATGCAAGATGATCATCCGTATGACATGGTAGATACAGAAAACTGCTTCTTTATTCCATCGTCATACACACCATACAGGTTTAGTACAAGACCAAGCAAAGTACTAACAAGGTGAAAAGAGGATTACATCTCATCGGAGGCATTTCAAGCTCCTATACATTATTTTTCTACATCTCCGGAAAGAGTACAAACTAGGTCATATCCCACGAGACACGCAGGACAACAGACGACACAGCTAGTGCGAACTAGTGATACTACTACTAACTCAGACCGATCCATAGTAGTCCTCGTAGAAGTCACCTCCATAGCCTGGAAGCTCAACATGTTCATCCGGAAACAGACGATCTCGCGGAGCTTGTGGACCATAGGGGCTAGGATGAGGCCTTGGACCAACAAACGGTGGCCTGCGGGGACCGCGAGGTGGGGTGATGCCTCCTACATCACGCCAAACCATCACGTCTGGCAGAGCAGATCTCACAGGATAGAGATCGCGCATATCTGAAAATCCAGCTTGCACCGCCGGTGCGAACCGAGTCAAAGTGGCCCAGTGGTCGGCACGGGTATTGAAGAGCTCTAACCTTAAGGCCCGATTTTCACGGTCCTTATCCTCGAGCATTTCAGCAGTGGTGCGAGTCCGTGAATCCTCCTGAGTGGAGTCAGCGTAGATAGCCTGGAGATACCCTTGTGCTCCCGGAAGTGATCCTGGCATATACCGGAAATCAGAGTCCCGAAATAACTCAGATCTGACTCGCATAATGGTCATCATAGAGTAGGCGGCATCCTGCACAGCCATCTCGATAGTAACCCCGAGTCCATAGGAGCAGTGAAGAGGCTCAGTGGATCCAGGATAAGATGGAAATATCCTGACAGTGCAGAGATACTGGCTTTGATTAAAGTCTTGGAATTGCTCTTCGACCGTGTACTCAGGATACCAGCGGTATCCAGCCTCAGTCATTACCCTAACCAACTTGGCGGTATGGCCGGGTACATCTAGGCATCGGGTCAGGCGAACCACTTGATTGAGGTCGCGAGTGGCCATCTGAAAGCATAATTATAATGCAAAGGCATTAGAATTTCTAGCAAAATTTCGGCAGCATAACAGCTGTAAATGCTCAAAAAGGATATTGAGACATTTGACAAAGGATTTCGTACACACTCAACATCATCATATCAAGTTCTGAATCCATTCTAACAACATAATGTGGTAGTAGAACTGAACTAGGCTGATAACCATCAACTTATAAAGTACTACTGATTAGTAACACGTGATCCTGATAGAGAGAACAGATCCTAATTCCTTAACCCCCGGTGGAAGAATGGACTGACTCAGATCAGAATGTCATAAGGTATAAGGAGTAAAAAGAGCCTTACGTTCCATCCCACAAACAATTCCCCTACATATAACTAAAGAATTTCTAGACTCAACATCGACCAGTTTGGCTTGGAGAACCTACAGGCAGTCCGGCTCTGATGCCAACGCTGTCAGGACCCCGACTCGATGCCACATCGATCTAGCTGGTAACACCTCATATCACTTTGCGGCCTCACGCACGGTATCCCCACGGGTGTCGTCTTACCTTTTCCCGGGACCGTTTGCGCCTTTTGGCTCACGTATATGATAGTGTCGCTAGCATCCATATGATAAAGAGCCCGGGCTGACATGACTAGTCGTAAACCCAAAGTGGCACAGACTTACAGGGACAGGCATCCATGACCCAGCTTCGAACGTGTTGGTCATCAGCAAGTGGGTCCGGGCTGTAGCACTGGGCTAGCAGGACTCCGGTAAACCGGGCTGTAGCGGGCTAACAGGACTCCGGTACTCAAAGCGTGACATTTCCCCGAAGGGACAGACACAGGAACGAAGAAGGACACATGCCGGCCAGCCTAAGTGTTCCAGAGCAGTAGCAAGCTACCATGGCTCAGCGGCAACACTAGGAGACATTTCCCGGTAAGAGAGGCTACTAAAGATAAACAACTAGATAGTCAGATCCCACACATACCAAGCATTTCAATCATACACACAATATGCTCGATATGTGCAAATACAACGAAGCATCACAACATGACTCTACGACACAAGTACTTTATTTAAGGCTCAGTGAGCCATGCATAACATACACACAAAGATACGGGTCTCACGACCCAACATACAAGTCATACAATCATACAAGCCAACAGCGGAAGTAACTTGTCTGAGTACAGACAGCTAGTAAAATAAAAGAGGCTTGGAAAGCCTGGCTATACTATGTGGTCCTTCACAAGCTCAGGGTCACCACCTGGGTCTTTTAGCCTACTCGTTGATGTCAACGTCTACATAGAACCCATCAGAAGGGGTTGCAGCGTCTTCTGTAAAAATGTAGATTATAGCAACATGAGTACAAAGGTACTCAGCAAGACTTACATCAGATCCTACATACATGCATAGTATCAAGAAGGGTTGGTGGAGTTATTGCAGCAAGCTAGCTTTGACTCTTGGCTAGACTATCCTACGATACTCCAGTTTGAAATAGTTTTGCGCACACGAGTCCACTATTCACCACTTCAATACACTACCGAGGATCCACCTCCGTCTTCCTACGGAAGAGCCATCCTCGGCACTCACACTTATCTTGAGGCTTTTAGTAGTTTCCATTTACTTGTCTATGAACTGTATAGGCAACCAAGTAGTCCTTTACCGCGGACGCGGCTATTCGAATAGATCATGTTAACCCTGCAGGGGTGTACTTCTTCATACATGTTTCCACCACTTAGCGTCTGCACACGACATGTGCTCGGCAGACTTCAAGCGAAAGCCGACGTGGGTGTAGACCACGACCTACCTAAACACTTAAGCCTCTAGTCCAGGTTTATCGCCTATTCAGGTTCCATCCGCAGGGAGTCCGGCCGAGGTTTCCCATACGGCCCCGAAAGATGTGAACAGGGTTCCCGAGATACCTAACGGGTATTCGGTACACCGTGCCACGTACCTACCGCATCACAGCCCACCCCTACGGTCAGCGCTGTCCACGGCCTCCAGTAGGCTACAAACACCAGAAACTACTTGCAACTCCTGGACAGAGAGCTAGGGTGAATAAGAAGTCGAGCGGGGTCATATTTCAGGGCCCAATGCATGGTAGTAGCTGATTCTTAAATCACACATACAGATCTCAGTGCTTAAGGTCGGCTTCAATGAAACAACCCACCATGTACTCCTACATGGCCTCTCATCGATACCTTTACCAAATCGTGTTCACCACACCACTCTCATTACCAACATTAACATTTCACTCTAGCCCATCACCCAGATGAACCAGACCTGACACGACTCTAAGCATAGCAGGCATAGCAAGGTAGGAACAACACATACATATGGCTCAATCAACTCCTACACATGCTAGTGGGTTTCATCTAGTTACTGTGGCAATGACAGGTCATGCAGAGGAAATGGGTTCAACTACCGTAGCACACAGCAGTTTGAATCGCGTTGTCTTAATGCAGTAAAAGAGAGCAGGAGCGAGAACATGGGATTGTATCGATATGATCAAATGGTTGGTTGCTTGCCTGATGGTTCGTTGCACGGATACGATTCTTCGTTAGGGTAATCACGGTACTCCTCGGGGACAGATCCTGTCGCAAAGGGTAAAGATACACAGGCATCACCAAACAATGTGCAACAATATGATGCATGCATGAAACATGGCAATATGAGTGTGTTGGGCTAATGCAACTAAAACCAGATGTGTTTGAGCAAATTTGAATCAAAGGTTCAAATTTCAAATTCAAATATGGCCTTTTAAAGTGCCTTTTCTTGTTCTGATTAAAACATCAAGTTAACTTGTTTGATCATGCATGAAAATAGTACATATGGATAGATTGGATTTTTCTGATCATTTTTCATATATTATTTGTCCAATTTGGAGTTACAGAATAAAAGTTATGAGTTTTTGAAGTTGAAATAATATTCTGGAATTTCCTGATTTAATTTAAATCCAGAAATTCAATTACTGCGTCAGCCTGACATCATAGTGACATCAGCAGGTCAACAGGGCTGGCTCGGGTCAAACCTGACGTGTGGGGTCCACACGTCAGTGTCACAGGGGCTAATCCCGCGTTGACCCCGGGCTGGTTAGCTTTGACTAAGCCCTGGGGCCCACTTGTCAGCGTCAGTAGGTGGTGGATTAGTGGTTAATCAACTAGGCCACGTCAGCTCGCCGGAGTTCTGGCCGGCGGCGACCAACAGTGCGGTGGCGATAGTGGTTTTGGTCGTTTCGGCCACCAAATGAAACGCGGCGACCACCGGAGTGAAGCTGAGGATGACCCGCGGCTCTTGGCGGAGTCCGTTGGGGTCGGGGTGGCCGGAGTCGACGGCGGCGAGCTCGGTTGCGGCCGCCGGGGTTCGGTCGTGCACGGGAGTGGTGCTGGAGCTCGAAGTCGAGCAGAGTGAGGCGCTAGGGATGCTCTACTGGTTCTTGCGAACGTGTTGGACTCGCCGGGGTGACCAAATGGTCACCGGAGCTGCGTCGACGGCGAGCTCGGCGACGGCGGAGGTTCGGCCGTGGTGGAGATGCAGCTACGGTGAGGGAACGAGGGGGAGAAGAGGGGGAAACGACTCGGGGGCTCACCGCGGTTGCAGTGGGCGTCGAAGCGGGCTCGGGGACGCGTCGGAGACGACGAATTTGACGGCGACGGTGGTCGGAGTCCGAAGAGGGGAACGGCGACGTGGCGGCGATGCAGGGCTTCCGGGGACTCGTGGAGCGGTGGGGAGGAAGAGGGAGTCGAGGCGGAGCTTCTGAGCTACTCGGGGGAGCGAGGGGTGGCCGGAGGCGGTGGCTAAGGCGAACGGCGGCGACGGTGTGCTTCGGCCGAGAGCGAGAGAGAGCGAGGGAGAAGCCGGGGGAGAGTGAGAGCGAGCAGGGGGGATCGGGACGGGCTGCGGACGTCGTCCACGCGGCCAGGAGGGCGTCGGCAAGCAGGAGGTGGCCACGCGGCCGTGCGCGCGCGAGCACGCAGCAGCTTCGGGGCGTGGGGAGGAAGACGACGGGGAGCTACAGTGCTGGGCTGGCTAGCTGGGCCGGCCAGCTGGCTGGGCCGCACAGGTAAGTCTTCCCTCTCTTTTCTGTTTTGTGTTTTATTTAATATATCTGCAACTTTGTTGAATTAAATAAAATACCTAGGCAACTCCAAAAATCACCAAACTACTCCTGGTCCATAGTTGGAATATTTCCAACATGAAACATTTTAGTTTGGAGATATTTGAGCATTTAAATATTTTATATTATTTTAAATGCCCAAATTCAAATATCTATGATTTAATTCAAAAACCCTAAGATGGCCTAGAAAAATGTGCACCACTTTTGTCAGAGGTTCTGAACCAAGGCTAAAATGATGGACATTTTAGAAGGGCATCTCAGGTTCATTGAAAAATTATTTTAGTAACCCTAGTTGGTTTCAGAGGGGACTGGGGGTTCTGTCATCCCCATTTCAAGTTTCTGATGAAAGAGTAAACATGATGCAACACTCTAATGCATGACTAGCTAGGTTGTGACACGAAGATACAGCTGGTGGGTCCAAGCTGTCAGCGGGGGGGAATGTTTTTTCATGAAATACAGAGGCCCTTCCGGTGGGTCCCTACTGTTAGGTGGAGGAATAGTTTTTTTATGCGTAATAAGGTTGAACTTCCTTTCTGCGGCCGTGGACCCAGCTGTCAGCCTCTCTACTTACAGTACTCTTTCGATGGAAGTCGTTCCTTGACCAGATTGACCACGCCGCACCGAGAGCACCAAGGTAGTGGACAACGGCGAGGCCTAGGAAGGGGATGACATGGAGCCGGGGAAGACGCGGGAGTGGATGCCCACGCGGAGAGGAGTACGAGGGTTGACTGGTACGGTTGCGGTGTGAGGCTGCCATCGCCGCAGAATAACAAGGGTTATGGGTGAGTAGAGGGATGGCCTGGCCAGAGTTCTGAGTAGGGTGGGGCGGTTAGGCCTTGGCGGTAGCAGAGCCGACCATCGGAGGCAGGAGCAGGCGGCACGACCGACACTGGTTTGTGCAGCTGGAGCAAGAAGACTAGAGGTTGAAGAAGCACTACGGTCGTTGGATGGACATCGTACGGTCAGTGGAGCTAGAATCGTTCATATTTACTTAGTTGACAAATTCCACCGTCCGCGTCAACTTAGTAGGCCCACAAGTCAGCCTCCTACTATGGTGAGTCCCAGCTAGCAGGGGGGTATTCATTTTTTTGTGCGTAATAAGGAGGCACTTCCTTGCGTGCAAAGATACAACTGGTGGGTCCGAGCTGTCAGCAAGGGGAACATTTTTTCGTGAAATACAGAGGCCCTTCCGGTGGGTCCCAGCTGTCAGGTAGAGGAATCATTATTTTGTGCGTAATAAAGTGGCATTTCCTTGCGTGCAGCCGTGGACCCAGCTGTCAGCCTCTCCACGTATAGTCCACTTCCGATGGATGTCATTCGTTGACCACGTTGACCATGCCACAACGAGAGCACCAGGGAAGACTCGATAGTTGTTTCCCACGCGGAGGGGAGTATGAGGGTTTACTAGTTCGTCTGCCATCGCCGGAGAATAATAGCAGGCATGGGTGAGTAGAGGGATGGCTAGGCCAGTGATGGGAGTACGGTGGGTTGGTGAGGCCTGCGCGGCAGCACAGCCGGCCACGGGAGGAGGGAGCAGGCAATCCCACCTCCACAAACAAGTTTATGAGTGGCAAGGCCACAAGGTTATCTTCAGGAAGGTTCACAGGATTGAGTTGCTGCCGGACATCCTCGATGATGTTCATGGCAAGCCGTCTTGTGTCCATCCCAAATAAGATCGAGGCATGAAATAGTTGCCCCAACTAGTGTTTAATAGTAGTTTGGATTGTGTCTAATTATCCGAACCTTGCCTATTATTGAACCCTCTGTGGCTAGTACTCTATTCGAATCCGTCTATGGGAACTACTGCTACTTTTGTGTGCCCGTGACTCATGTGAGAACCATCCTAGTTTTTGACGATACAGATCCGTCCTCACTAGTTTTTTCATGAATATGGCATCATAAGACATAAGTTGTCACGGTTTATCATATGTGTAGTGTGTGCTTGATGAAATAGAGTACTCGTTCGGGAACTGTGCGCCGACGTATACATAGGGTATGTAATTCTGGTTAAGTAATTGTAAATACTTTTGGTGCTACCCCACTTGTAAGCAATTGTGGAAAAAACGGCACATTGGCTCAGCTCTCTTCAACACTAGAAAAGTTGGCTGTCGACCAGCTAACAATCAATAATCTCATGTCTGACATATAAGCAACTATGTATCTTGTAATAGTGGTTCATGCAGTTAACTGAGGCCATAATGTAAATTCCAAACGTTCACACGCTAGTCGAGCGTTCATGTGGAACATTCACATTAAACTCAGCTTCATAATATATTTGAAAAGCATGAGTTAAGCAATTTTATACATCTCAATGATTCATAGAACATAACAAACATATACTAGTTCACAGCAAAAGCCAAAGTTCTGAGAAGGTTTACAAATTAGGAAAATCAAGAAAGGCTTCTCTGAGCAAAGGGCCTCCCTAGGCCGGCTTTAATTTCTTGGAGTTCACTCTAGTTATTCTTGTTGCCACCATCCAGGGTTAGGTTCACTCATTCCAGAATAACCAATTATAATTGTGTTCTCTATTGGAATGCTTAACTCAACCATGTAGTGTACTAACCATCTGAACTTCTTGTGCACTTCCACTAAATTTAAGCACCGCTATTTGCAGAAATAAGCAGACCACAATGCCTCTTGTCCACGCACCTGTCTCAAAAGCCTCCGTGCAGTCGTGCTAGCTAGTCCTCGTCCATGGATGAACTGGGAGAACGTGCATTCCCTACTAGGATGTAGTTGTTTTTGCTCGTCCCTACAATGCAATCAGGAAGTAAAACGTACGAATCAACTTTATTTAGATTGCGTTCGTCATTCTACCTAGTTACTACCAATGTAGGAATACCTGGAAGACGGGTGGTTAGACGACGACAACGAGGAATAGCCATCTCATTTTGCGCAGTTATACTAAAACTGAGGTGTGTACTTTTGATTGCGCAGATAGAAATGATATGGAGACAGATATCCCTATTTGCGCAAATATGAAATACGGTTATTTAAACAGTGACAGTTATTTGTAGTGGCATATGATTAACAACAGCATCTATTGTGTTATAATTGGCACTACATTGACAGTATGAAAGTGCCCTTAAGTAGCATCAAATCACATCAATACTGCCACTAGATTAACTTGCAGAACAATAGCATTAGTATTACTACCATTAGAGTAGCACATGGTCAGTAAATGTGCAATCAAATTTGTGCAGTTCCGCTGGGATGAAGCAGTGTTAGCGGTGTGAGATTTAAGTGTAACTGCAAAACACAATTCATGGGAAATAAAGCAAGACGGAAGCACTTCATAAAATGGTGGTGGCATTGCTTCAATTTATCGACGACACTTGACCATTAATTAATAGTGACATTAGGTAGCATTGCTTAATGCTTCATGTGATTTTACATTAATGGTAGCAATATGGGCGTAGGGACCGCAGGGGCATAAAGTGGGAGGCAGATGTGGTTGCCAAGAGCGGCAAACACTCAGTCGGCATGTCTACATTTGTCCCATTTTTTATCTCCCCAGCGACATTTTCCTATGTGAGCACAAGAAACCTAGACCTGCTCATTCTAATTTGCGTTGTCCCCCAACACCCCTCACATTCTTTCCATTTTGACCAAGAGACATGTCCACTTCCCCCCACCCTTCGCCATCCACCATGCTTTCTTCGCCTTTTCAGCCAAGAGACCGGTTGGGTAGCCAATATCTATTACTTTCCCCTGTTTCCTCTTAGAACCAATTCCTAGATTCATGCTATAGCTTTCCCCTTTCTTCCCTGTTTGAACCAACTCTTAGATTTGACTGTATGAACTAGCTTTACCTCTAATAATAGTAAAAGTCTAGTGGCTTTGGAATAGCTGACGAAAGTAGAAAAAGATCCACACACAGCCACATGGGGAGCTGGGGCAGTAGAACAAGGTAGATTTCAAAGGAATATATACCCGAGGGTCATCGGCATGTGGCAAAGACGGCGTCGGAGGCCGCATCTTGGTCACAATACCGCAGGGAGGAAGAATGGGTTGGAGGCCCTCCTGAGCCGGTGTCATCTTTGAGAGAACAGCACGGCCGCCGATCGGGACGCGCGGGCAGCTATTGGTCTCCTCCCTCGCTGCCGACGCCCGCGTGAATGATGCACCTACACCCCTGCCCTGGTCGAGGTGGTTCGGCCGGATTTGTGATGAGCTGTGAGCAAAGAGAGTGTGGCCACCTATGTCTTTCTTAGATCTGGAGAGCATGAGAGAGTGAAAGAGAGGAACCCTAGTAAAGCAAGCGTCGAGGCTCCTGCTTATATATATATAGTGGAGTGATTTTTTTGTACCAACCATTATTAAATTGAATGCACGCGAACCACTATTTTCATTTAAAGTTCAAGTAAAAATAAAACTCGATCAATAACGTGCCACCGCATCCAGGACGCACAATACTGTATCATTCACGTGCGGTCCCCAACCCTCCATCAAGTTGAAAACTAGACTAGTCAAAATGTCAATTGGGATGCCTCTTTGTAAACAAATGCGCTCCTAGCTTAAAAAATGCGTTCCTACGTGTACCCCCGAGTGTGTGTAAGAGAACTAGTGCCTGCATGCATCGCTTCTCTTCGTGAGAGTACAATATACTGTGGCCAAAGAACGTTCACCACAAGAGTAATAGTATAAGTGTGTGACATGTGAGTTAAAATAAAAGGTGCGTGATGTCTTTTATTTTCTAGAAGTTCTGAGGGTAGGGTGTGAATAGCACATATGTGTGTGACGTCTACCTACAGATAGACGGTGGGTGCGAGAGGACTCAGGAGAGTCGTGACTCGTGAGGATGCGTGTGTGCGTGAGATAGAGGGGGCATGTATCAATGCAATGCATGTGTCCATAAATCATATCTGACAAACGTTCACCAAAAGACATTTCCTAACGAACACCGTAAGAACCATTAGATCGGCATCCGACAGTGTCAATTTTTCCATGTCATTTAACAGAACAGCCACTCCTCTGACACACAAATCTTCCACGTGAGTGTTAGCAACTGCCGTATGCTCCTCCCTTCGTTCCAAAATGTAGTGCATATAGCTTTATTGAAAATTGGAACCTCGCAAACTTTTACCAAGTTTTCCTATACCAAAATGCACATATAGAATACCCAGTATATATCATTTCATTCATCTTCGAGAGGTACCTATAAAGATGGGGGGGAGTGTACAAAGAAAGATCGTCGTATGACCCGCAACAATTTCAACCATCCTTTGGTGCGGAGGAATGTCATAGGAACTCTATATGATATGATTTTTATAGTATTTTTTCCTTTAGATCCAATTGGTTCGTAGGAATAGATTCATATACTCCACATTTCAAAGGAAAATAAACATGATATCATTTTTATAACTTTAGATCCACTTGGTTCATATGAATGGATTCCTATACTCCCACAATTTCAAAGGAAAATAAACATTAGCGTATATTCAGTACAAAAGTTCCTATGATGTGAACCAAATGACATCTCTTTTCTAATCCCTCCTCATATGAATTCAGATGCATGTCATCTCTCGATTCACTAGAAAAGTTCCTATGATGTGAACCAAATGACATATCTTTTCCAATCGCTACTCATGGGAATTGAGAGACATGTCGTCTCTTTCCCTACATGTTCCATGTATACATCATCTCTATTCCTAAATAGCTAGTACAACCCACTAGTAGCTTTTTTCATGGACATGCATGCAAGTCATAAATCACATTGTTTTTGTACTCTATGCATGCAAGCACCACATCATCAATTCGTGCATGTTACTCATAAGTTCTTTATTGCATTAGATTTTGTATTGACAATGTATGTGTTGGTCACGTGCACACATATGTAGTTCACATTCACATTTTTGTTAGAAATGTCATTCTTTTAACTGCAATTCATTATTTTCTCTTTGTATTACATATTCATTTTAAGAATGCATTCACTTACCATTAGTTATAGATGTTTTTGGAGGAACTTCTATGCATTATTTTGAGTAGCAAATTTCACGTGGCTGCAGGTATATCAAAATGCGGGCCCCATGTGTCATTGCCTTTCGGTCGAACCTACGTCCACAATTTTTTGTACTACATATATTTCCACTGGTACCCGAACACAAAATGTTGCCTCATACCCATAAAACCAAGTGGCCCACCCATGTTAAGGCGTCGACTCAAACTCAATCCCTCTCCCGTTTACTACGGCGTTTCCCCACACACCATAGTACTCGTACAAAACCTACCTGCCGCACGCATCATCGGTTTTCTTCAAGAGGACGAGAGAGAAGCGGATTTGTAGTGGAGGCTCCTACCCTAGGGTGCCCTAGGTAGCTGCCGCACGCATCATTGGTTTTATCTTTTGTTTATGCTCTTGCACCCTAGATTGAAATGATGGTTTCTTCGTTCGTCCAGCTTAATGCGGGAAAGGTGGAGCTTTGTGATTTGACCCCTCATCGCTCATTTACTACTATTGCGGCGCTACGACCGGGGTGCCTCCAAGTGTAGCCGCTGATCCGAACTGTAATTTGGTGCATCGCACATGGAACAAGACGGTGGATGAGCCACATTTCAGCCAAAGGGGTCCTGTTATGTGTGTCGCCATTTCGTGTGCGGACTGACCTTGCTTGAGTTGCTACGCCAACACGACAGGAGCATCCTATTACTTGGTTTTGCTCCTTGGTGAATCCTGACTATATTGATATAAAAAGATACTACTCCCTCCGTCTCGGTTTATAGGGCGTGCATGTAGTTCTAGGTCATCCATTTGACTAACTAAATATGAGTTACTATGTCACAAAAAGTATATCATTGGATTCTTAAGCGGATGTAGTTTCTAAACATATATTGTTCATCACATAGTACAATATAGCTAGTTAAATTCTCAACCTAGAACGACGTGCATGCCCTATAAACTGAGACGGAGGAAGTAGTAAAAATGAGGTGATCTTACCGAGCGGTGGGTGGGGGAGCATGGCCTGTCATGCGGTCCCACGTGTCATGATGTACCAAGGCGATGTGCGTCCCTCTTGAGGCAGAACAATGGCAGAAGCGATACGTGGTTTTCTTGAAGGAAGGAGATGAAGGTGAAGCGGATTCAGCGAAGTGTGAAATAATGGTTGCTTCATCCGTATGGGAAGGTGCGACATTGTGATTTGACGTCTCATTGCTCATTACTACTACTGGGGCGCTACGACTGGGGTGCGTCCCCCCTGCTATTCTGCACTATTATTGGGTGCATGACACGTCGACCCGGTTGCTATATGTCCCACATGCCGGCAAGAGGAAGTACAAAATTCATTAAAGCGAGCATCTCCACTCGTTTAGTACGACACGGGAGTACAAGACACGGCTTGGTTTTTGCTGCTTCACGCGATCCATCGATACAAACCCAGACTGAAAAAGGCGATGGCCAGTCTTCTCCCACGCGGCAGGCAGGGGAGTTTGGCATAGTCTGTTCGAGGCAACGAGGCAGGAAGGGAAACAAGCAAATAAAGGTTGAGTGACTTAGTTTTGGGGAAATCTGATTTTACGGAGTACGTACCCACTATGGAGGTAGTACAACTTCCTACTCCCTCCTTTCCGGTTTATAGGGCTCATCTAAGAAAATTCGTTTGGATTTCAAGGTGCATTAACTCACCCGATGCAAGCAGTATGAAGAGAAAACTCACCAATGCATGTAGAAGTTCATGGAAATTTAGTGTTCATGCATGCATTTGTTGTAATTAATGCATTAGTAAACATACTTCTTGAGAAAAACGAGGGTACTAATTACTTGTGCAAACTACGAAATTAATTCCACCATTCACCGTCTACCTTGGTTGGAGAGATTTTCAAATTGAGCCATAAACCGGAAAGGAGGGAGTAGTAACATAGCCTAGGGTAGCTTGCTGCACCATGGACTCCAAGTAAATTGTTGTAGTACTACTACTCCTACTACTAAAAGACATATATTTCAAACAATATGGTAATCTTTCTAACCAAGGTAGGGACGAGGAGTAATGGAGGGAGTAGTAAAATTTTCTCCTCGTCCTGTGAGCCATCACGTGCATGGGCGAGGGAGCAGGCGTAGGCGTCATAAGCAAGCTTCTCCTCGTCCTGCAACTCTGCGAGCCACCGCGCCCGTGGGCGGGGGAGACGGCATACTAAGCAAGCTTCTCCTTGTTCTGCGAGTTGACGGGACGCATCAAAAGTAATACGTACATGTTATCTCCAGTGTAAAGAGCCTTGCCTCTAAGGTAGGCCCCACATGGTTTGACTCTTATCAAATGAAAAAGGCACAATGTATAGAGACTCTAACCAACCTCTAAGGTGGGCCCTAGCAGAAATTTCAAAAGTATTGATTAGCAACACGTTTGTCCAATCAGTACTATTTCTCTTGTACTCCGACTTTCTTGTGCTTCCTAAGGCTAACAATTGGGACCAGATGGATTGTTACATTGTTAGAGGAAACCTCTAAGGTTAGACGCGATGCTAGCCAATTTCTTGTTAGAGATAGTTCATGCAATGTATAGAGGCCTGCCTCTAAGAGCAGAGAGGGCTTAGAGGAAACAAAAGGCATACATTATGGATGCCCTAAGGGTCTACTTTACGGTCTATATGACTCAATTTAAAATCCACAATGCATCCATAATAGATGTTGAGTGGTGGAATAAGTTTGTTACTTCCATAGTTCGCAAAAGTATTGAGCATGTGAGATGGTGAACGGAGGGAGTACGATACCGTTAGTACCACAGTTCTTTTGGAAGGGTTATAGTAGTCCCTCCCATTCACATGTTCACATTTCAAGCTTCAATAAAAACATCGCACGCAAGTGTCGAATGTTGGGTTCTGGCAGACCCTTAAGGTTCAAACTCTGGGTGCGCACGAAGATCTCTCCCCTACCGATCTACGTCCGATCGCCTCGTGAGATCTAAGCTGGAAATGATGAACAACATGAGGGACACAAGATTTATACTGGTTCGGGCCACCATTGTGGTGTAATACCCTACTCCAGTGTGTGGTGTGGTGGATTGCCTCGGGGGCAGATGATGAACAGTACAAGGGAAGAACGGCCTCGCAAGAGGTGTTCTTGAGCTTGTGCGATGAACTGCTTGGGTGAGTTTGACCGCCTCCCTCTCTCTATGTCTTTCCTAAGTCCTTATTCGATGCCTCTACTATGTGGTGGCTAGCTCTATTTATAGAGGCCTTGGTCCTCTTCCCAAATATTGAGCGGGAAGGGCGCCAACAACATCCATTTCGAAGGGGAACATCTAGTACAAGTTATCCTGACTAAAGTTGGTCTTCTGCTGCCAAAAGCACTGGTGATGATGCCGTCTTGGGCTCCACGATGACCTCCATCCTACCACTCCGCTGGTCTTGGTCTCGTTGCACTGAAATGGCAACCTTTGCCTGATGCCTTCGTACTCCGTGCTTGTGCTTGCTACCTTTGCACCAAAGAGGAAACAAGGACACTGCACTGGCCGGCGCCCGCCTGGTTTCGATCGTCACGGTTTGCGTCATGAGCACCTCGTGAGGTACCTTTCCTTGATCTCTCCGCCTCCTCGCGAGCCTGCCTGGCGAGGCCGTTCTTGAGGAAGCCTTGCATCGTCCACCGCGCGAGGCTTGGCCCCTCGCGAGGGTCTTGAATCTTGTACTGAGGAAGATGGGCCGTACTGGGCCACCACTTGAGCCACGCCACAGGCCGGAGGTAGGCAAGTCTGGGGACCCCCATTCCCAGAACGCCGACAGTAGACGTTGGGCCCAAGGCGCACTCGGACTTGGCTTAGTGGAGAAGCGAAGGGGCAAGTGTGGAGCGCCGCGGGCCCCATCAGCCTGCGGCCTTGGGTGCCGCGTGGCGGTTGATTGGACATGGGCGTCTCCACTCCCCCACGGTCCCTCATTATGCGCCTGGCTATGCGGCCGTGAGATTTGTACACAGTTATCCTCCCTTCGCAGCCTGCACACTTCTTGTTCCTCTTTCCTCCTCGAGCCTCTGCTTCCGCCTCCAATCCGTCTCGAGCTCTTTCATTGTCCCATTCTCATGGTGCCGACGAAGAAGGATAAGGGGAAGAAACCTGCACCCTTGACCAGCACACCTCCAGCGGCTGCTCCCGCCATAGACAAATCGCTCATACTCAACCTGGAGGCCCTGGAGAAGGTCTGCTCCGCGCTTGGCTGGAACTTCAACCAATGCGGGAAGACTACGGTCTGGCCCGCGTCCCATGCCTCCTTCAACAGGGTCATCACGGAGGTCCGATTCTTCGCCAACGCCTTGTGGGTAGGCCTGGTTCCTCCCTTTTCCGCCTTCTTTAATGTGGTGCTTTCCCATTACCAGATCCACATGATGCATCTTGGCCCCCAATCCATTTTTCTGCTTCCTGTCTTCGCCTTCGTCTGCGAGGCCATGGTGGGGATTCCTCCTTCCGTTTCCGTTCTGCGCCACATCTTCTTGCTGCGCTTGTCCGATCCATCCCAACGTATGGGGTGTGTGAGCTTCCAGGCCGTGCCGGAGACGGCCGCCTCGGGGATCGATTTCAGCCTCCCACCTTCTGTGAGCGGGTTCCAGGAGCGGTGGGGTGCCGAGCCCCCTGCTCGCGCACCCGACGCTGCCTGCTATTCCCAATCCTGGTTGGGATCATGAAGAACTCACGAGCTCCCAACTTTCCTTCACCTGGCATCGCTTCGAGAGGTTGAGGGAGCTCGGAGTGACGGCGCCCGAGATGGTGAAGGAGTTCCTCCGACGCTGCATTGCTCCCCTCTAGAGCCATTCCCGCCCAATGAGGCTCCAGGAAGGGGATCTCGCGCCCGAGACACTGAAGAAGGTGTTGCAGGTCTTGACTGGTGACCCCTCTCCCGGCAGCACTGGCCATGGGAGTGCCCTGTTGTATCTTTGCAAAAACAGGGTCGACTTCCTAAGGCAGATGCCCCATTTCGACGAATGGGGGCTACACCCCGCCAACCTTGTGGGACCTCGAGAGAATCCGGTTGCCATGGTCATACCCCCGCTTGCCCGCGCTGACCTCGCCTCAGGAGTCGCTGTAGGGAGGCAAGGATTGGCAGGAGCCGAGGGGCCCGACGCTGAGGTGCTGATATCCCAGGGGGCTCCCGAGGCGCCATCCTACGGAGCTGATGGTACCCCTCGCGAGGTGTTGGCTAACGAGGGAACGCGGCCTGCCGCCCCCGAGGCTGAAGCCCCCGAGGCCCCGGCAGGCCACCAAGAGGTGGTGTTTGATTGCTCCCCTCAGGCTGGTGCCCCTGAGGCAGGCCAGCCTGATGCTTTGGCTCCTATGCCGCGTGCCGGCCCTCACGTCGCGAGCTTGGGCCAGTTCCACATAGATTTCGAGGCCCTTCACAAGAGGAAGGAGGCTTCCGATGGTGATGAGCGCCCGCACCGCCCATTGAAGCACAGGAAGTACTTCGCCATGGACGAGTAAGTCTCTTCTTCTTATGGTTCCTTGTCTGCCTCTCTTTTCGCTGACCGTGGCCTTTCAGGATTCCCTCCGACGAGCCCGCGGAGACAGCTAAGGAGCTGCTCCTTAGGCTCCTCCTCCGTCACCATCCTTGATTGTCTCGAGTCCACGCGCCGCCTTTGGTGCAAGCTTGGCTGGACAGGCAGGCCGTCCTGCAGCGCGCCTTGATCCTGTCGTCGTGCCGCTCTTCCCTCGTGAGCTCTCCCTGGGCACATCTAGCTTGCCCAGATCTCCTTCATTGATCATAGGCAGCGAATGGCCAAAGTCGATCTTTGGGTCCCCAGTGGGAGGTGGATCGACGTCAGGCTGGGTCCCTCGCGGGGCCCGCTCGACGATCGCAGGGGCACCAGCCCCCAGCCCCCTGCCAAGAGGGGGCGAACCGCTCCAAGGCCCTCCGCCGGTGTTGACGACGGAGGATGGTGTTGACGACGTGCTTGGGCATGCGCGGGAGCATAGAGCTCTCCGCCAAGAGTTCCTCCAGAGGGCAGTCAACGCAGTGAGCTAGCTCGGCGCAGAGCTGGCGGCTGAAGACGCGCATCTCGAAGTTGAAGGCTTGAGGCTGGTCGAGGAGCGGCACAAGCTAAAGGTGGCTGTTGGTCTCGCGCGCCACCAGCGTGACCTCGAGAATGACAAGGCCGAGTGTCCTTGGCAGCCTCTCGGGAGGCCTGTTCCCGGGCCCTTGAAGAAGCTCAGGAGGCTGACAAGCGACGCGAAGCTGTGGAGGAGCGCGTGTGGGAGCTCCAAGATTGGTGCAACTCCCTGGAGCAGCAGATGGAGCTGCGCCGATCCGCCCTTGCACTATCGAAGGGAGGGCCCGCTGAAGAGGAGGAACTCCGGAGGCGTGAGGAAGAGCTGACGCTGGAGGCTTCTGAGCGCAACCTCTATCTAGAGTGGTTGGAGACGAGGGAGCGCCAGGTTGCTCAGGTGGAGGGCGATGTCGGCGCACGGGAGGCCCGGATCCAGGAGGAGATCGACCATCGCGTGGCGGAGGCTCGCGCCGGCCTTTAGCGCGAGTATGAAGAGCGGCTGGAGTTGATCAGGGCTGAAGCCACGGGCAGGACTGCTGCCCTCAGGACCAGGTTGACTGAAGCCACACAGAGAGCTGAGGCCACCGCTGCCGCGCTAAGCTCGGCGCAAGCCGAACTGGCCTCCTCCCGCACCAAACTGCTCCTTCTTCAACGTCGGGTTGATGATGCCGAGGATGTCGCGGAGCGGAATGTGGACAAGATCCACCAGCGGCAGATGTTGGAGCACATGCACGGCCCCATGCTCCGAACGCTTAGAGAAAGGGCTAACACGGCCTTGGGCAACATCTGCGAGGCTACCGCCGAGGAGCCACATGTGACCAACTACGCCGGCAACCTCCAGTTCTTCACTGACGTGGTGACGCATCTGGAGAACCGCTCTGAAAGGTCTCGCCAGCTGGTGGAGGAACAGAGCCGCGTCCTGCTCGCGTGGGCATTCTCCCGCGTCTTCAACTATCTTCAGAACCTCGATCCCCTCTTTGACTTTGATGCCACCATTACCCCAGTGCCTGAGGCCGTTCGAGGCGACCTAGCATGGTGGGTGGAGGACAATGTTGATGAACTCGTTCGGGCCTTTACTTCCGACGACGACGGGGTGATCGTTGCTGCCGATGAAGGCGTCGTGGTGAACGACGATGGAGACGGTGCCAACAACGGCGATGAAGAGGCTGGCGACGACGATGGTGGTGCCAGCGATGCCTCTGGGGACGCCCTAGGAGATGCGGCGAGTGATTTGTTTGATTGACCCCACGCTTCCTCCCGCTGCTTGCCCTGCGCAGGAAGAGACTTGGGCGTGGCCCTGAAGGTTGTGAGAGCATTTTTGGGAGGGGAAGCCCCTCATGTAAGAAGATTGTTGCCTACGTGTGGTCATGATTGGTGCCGGATGCATGACGTCGTGTTTGTCGTCATGAATAGGTTGTTGTGGTTTTACCTTTGTCTTGGCGAGCCTCGAGTGGGCTTGCGGTGTACGTCCGAGGGTCCATGGGGGTCTCATTTGACCATGCGGCGAAAGCCTGGCTGGAGCGAACACCGGCCGCGGGACAGCGGACGCACGTGCTGGGCCCTTCCCTACTCGCGAGGGGCCCACTAGAGGGAGGCTGCTAGCGTGAACTCCAACTTGAGCGGAAATAGGAGCACGAGAAAGCACGCAAATAAGACACAACACCCCTTCCCGCATACGGAAACACAAATTCAACTTCAACTTAGATCTAAGGCAAGAAAGCTTGTTCGCGCGAAAGGAGAAAACAAGAGCAAATGGCCGCGTCTGGCACCTTGTCTAGTCTTCGACGTCTTCTCACCAGCGCGGAGCTAAGTGTTGCCACTAGGCGTGGGAGGGAGCCCCCGAGGCCCGAGGGCGGCTCTCGGGAGACTCTGGGGCATGTACAACCCCAACTCATTATTATGTGAGAGGGTCACGGGCGGTGAGCTTCACAGGCACTGGGCCTTCTTCACAGGTACTGGCCTTGCTTCATATCGCCAGATGAGGGCCCCACCTTGCGCCACCCTTGACCCCACCGACGGCAACCGGAAACCAGGATGACGCCAACGGGGAAAAGGGGACGCCAGCGGTTCCCCCGATGACCACGGGTCCTCTGCCGGGGCAGGCCTTGGGACACCTCCCCGGCAGAGGGCCTACCTCCGAAGAACTCCTCGCTCCGCACGCCGCGGAGAGGAGCCTGGCTCCCGACACCTCTCCTGCTGCCCCCAGTGCCCTCCTCCTAAGGGGAAGGAGACTGCCGCGCTATGGCAGCCATCCACTGCAGTGACCTGAACCTCCTGCGACCCATGGTTAGCATAAGCTTGCTCCTGAGGAATTAGCGGTACCCGGTAGTTGTCGAGGCTCCCGTGAGGATCCTCAAAGAGCTCGGCTTCTGGCGCCTCTTCCTCCCAGCCTGACCCGAGGAACGAGTCGTGGTCTTCCTCCAGCACGTACCCCCGATCCACCATGTGGGGCACATAGGCTTCCAGGGCAACCACCCCAAAGGCCTCGCCGTGCTGCTCCGCACGCCATGCAGCTCGACTTGAAGCTCCGTCTTGGGGACGGTAAGGTGGCGGTCCGCTGGGACCAAAGGGAGCGCTGCGCATGCCCTCGCTTACCAGGGGCGGTGTCGGTGCAGCCTGCTGCTCGGCGCTGACGGCCAAGCCGGTGTTGATGAAGCCTTGAAGCGCGCTTGGGGGCGCATGGGCGTGGATTGGCCCGCCCCGTAATCCTCCCGGGGCCTGGGGTGGAAGCTGGACACAGAATGGGGGAGCCCCTGACGCAGCGGCATCCAGGAGCTCGGCGACGCGTTCCAACAGCACGTCGCAACCGCTTTCTTGCAGTCTGCACCGCAGCAGCTCTCGCGCCACCGTGAGCGCGGTCTTCATGTTTTCCTGCTCCCGTCGGGTGTGCGGTGCCGTGGCCGCAGCATGGCTTGAAGCCCTTGCTACCGATTGTACTTGCCATGGAGTGAGGGCAGGGGACACCTGATCGCACCGCCCGCGTCCCGCAGCGTTCTGCGGGGCGCGGGCTGCCTGAGGTGCGGGGTTGAGGTCACCTTGGGCAGGCAGCACGGCATGGGCAGGCCATGCCGCCCAGCGGTCGGAGTTGGCCGTCGGGTTGCCGGACATGGAGGCGGTGACACTGCGGAACATAGGACGGAAGAAGGAAGATCCCGGTGCACCCCTACCTGGCGCACCAAATGTCGGATGTTGGGTTCCGGCAGACCCTTAAGGTTCGAACTCTGGGGTGCGCACGAAGATCTCTCCCATACCGATCTACGTCTGATCGCCTCGTGAGATCTAAGCTGGAAATGATGAACAACATGAGGGACACAAGATTTATACTGGTTCGGGCCACCGTTGTGGTGTAATACCCTACTCCAATGTGTGGTGTGGTGGATTGCCTCGGGGGCAGATGATGAACAGTACAAGGGAAGAACAGGCTCGCGAGAGGTGTTCTTGAGCTGGTGCGGTCAACTGCATGGGTGAGTTTGATCGCCTCCCTCTCTCTCTGTCTTTCCTAAGTCCTTATTCGATGCCTCTACTCTGTGGTGGCTAGCTCAATTTATAGAGGCCCTCCTCCTCCTCCCAAATATTGAGCGGGAAGGGCGCCAACAATGACCATTTCAAAGGGGAACATCTAGTACAAGTTATCCTGACTAAAGTTGGTCTTCAGCTGCCAAAAGCACTGGTGATGACGCCGTCGTGGGCTCCATTATGACCTCCATCCTGCCGCTCCGCTGGTCTTGGTCTCGTTGCACTAAAATGGCAACCTTTGCCTGATGCCTTGGTACTCCGCGCCTGTGCTTGCTCCCTTTGCACCAAAGAGGAAACAAGGACACTGCGCTGGCCGGTGCCCGCCCGGCGCCCGCCTAGTTTCGATCGTCATGGCTTGCGTCATGAGCACCTGGCGAGGTACCCTGCCTTCATCTCTCCGCCTCCTTGCGAGCCTGCCTGGCGATGCCGTTCCGGAGGAAGCCTTGCATCGTTCGCCCCGCGAGGCTTGCCCCTCGCGAGGGTCTTGAATCTTGTGCTGATGAAGATGGGCCATACTGGGCCACCACTTGAGACACACCGCAGGCCGCAGGCAGGCATGTCTGGGGACCCCCGTTCCCAGAACGCCGACAGCAAGGGTTAAGAGAAACCTCAGCAATGCATGTACTCTCTCAATCCATATAGGGTATAAAATGCGTTTTGGAGGCTAACTTTGACCATATGTTTGAGCAATAATATGACATCCAACTTACACAAATCTTACCATCAAATCCGTACATGGTCATTATACTAATAAGACATGCATGTGTTGCAATTAGTACGTAGATAAGGTAGTAAACACTCACTATCTAGTAGGAGTAGTACTAGTAGTACTCTACACTACTACTACTATGAGGCCATCCTATTGTGTCCTGGCAGAAGACCGCGGACACCGATTTATCCATTCATATTTTTTTTCACACAGCAAAATATCCATGAAAACAACACATGGCAAAATTTCACGGTGAATGACGGATTTGAATGTACTGGGAGGGGTGGGGCTGGGAGGGGTTGTTTCGATCTTGCCCGGGGTAGACAAAATATTGGCGACCCTTTTGTCCACCCGTGCCTTTGCCACCGATGAACGAGGAAGAGCTCGGGTGCTCATGCATCCTTCAGCGCGCATGTTGGAGACGAGCTCGCACGAGCTGTGCTTTTTTTCTCCCACCACGCCGCCCAAGCCAGCCACAGACCAACTGGCGACCCGCAAATTACGCCATCCAACCGTAGCCGCACACATTCTGACAGCAACTCAACCAACCAGACGAAATTGATGCAAACACGGCGATATTTCATATAAACAATGACAGAATTCATATAAAATACCGGATTTTCATGCAAACATGACAGATTTCATTACATTCAAATCAACTAAGCGGTGCTAGTCCTGAACAACACAGGTATAATAATACATAGCCTAAATGGTCACCCGCCGGCCATTTCTCTTCCTCATGTCCGGCAACATGATCACCGGACTGCCGGGAGCCTCGGAGGTATATGCTTCAATGGAAAGGACGGCTCGCTTCCCCACCGCTCAACTGACATCATCGGCTGATGCTAAAGATGGAGTCTAAAGGTCGCTTCTCCGCTTCGACGAAGGTCCTCACGACAAAAGGATCTGGCAAGACACCAGTTGTGTACGCCGGCGTCGCCTCCATGGTGGCCTTCATGGGACCCAAGCGGCGGCAACCACCCGTATTATACTTCTCCTTGATGATGGCAGCAGACGCGGAGGCGCTGTCCATCGACTTGTCGCTCTCCGCGCACCCGACTTCTGTCTCTGCTTGCATGGCGCAGCCGCAGGCATGGGAGTCTCGGCCACAAAAATGGGAGACGCGGTTGCAAACACGGGAGGCGGCAGTGTGGACGGCAGCGACGACGCCCGTGCTCCCTGACGTGCTGGTGTGGAGCAGCTTGCCGCTCCTCGTCGAGCTGGCCTAGGGCGGCGAGTTGCTGAATCGCCCGCCGGCTTGGGGCGGCAACTGGCTCCGTCGGGTAAGGGGAGGAAGGTGGATTAGCAAGTTGCATACCTCGTATCCGACAGGCTCGGCAGGCCAACCAGCCGCTTGGATGCCGGATAACTACTCTTCATAAGCCATTGTAAGAGTGGACAAAATGGTGAAAGACGAGATAGGGGAGCAGCGGAGGTGTGCGATTCTTGGCTTCCACACGGGTTTCATGGAGGCATTTGAATGCGGCAATGAGGCATGTTCAGCCGGGCATGCAGCGAGCGGCGCCCTCGACCCTGAGGTACGACACTGCGCCTTTCTTCCAAACACATGTGGGATCGTTGGGTTCCTGCCCTGTAAGTTAGTGAACCAACCCAGGCAGCGCACGGCCGAGGAGCTTTTGATGGGCCAGGGCGGTCAGAAGCGGGCATTTCATAAACCGATGATTGCTCATTGGTGTGACGTCATCTATTCCGTGTAGATAAGCCTACTATATAATGTAAGAGAATTTTAAAATTTTCATATATACATTGATAGCCCATTCGATATGTTGTGATACATAAAGACCGCTGCAAACATCAATGTTTTGCTTATCACATATATGATTAATAACCGTAACAATCCATGTCCTTCACAAAGGGTGCATGCACGTATAGGTTGAGCGAGTCTTGCATTGTGTGCTGTGTGCATGCAGGCGTGCGAGTGTTGCGGGCGTGCCTATGTACGTTTTAGTGTTGCATGCATGTGTGCGTGCGTGCGTGTGTTCGTGGGTGCATGTGTACGTGCCAGTGTTGCATGCCTGCATGCATGCGTGTGTTTGTGCGAGTGTTGCGTGCGTGCATTTGTATGTATGTGTGAGTATTGCATGGATGCATGTGGGCGTTGCGGGCGTGTTTGTGCGCATGTGTGATGAGTTTGTATTCACCACATTAGCACGTGCGTGCGTGCAATTAAAACGGCGGGCTCAGCATATCATCACAAGGCGATCCTTGTCTGCTATGGTTAGGGGGTGCGGGCTGCCAACCAAATGTCTCACGACTTCGAATCCCCACCGATCACTAATTTATTACCATTTCTGTCTTTCATATATGCGCTGAAGGGTGGGCACTATGGTAATGTGCGCTGCTGAATGTGGACCGTTTGAGTGGTCAATTGATTGTGTCGTCAACAAATTACGGAGCTGCATGGTGAGCCAGTGACCGTATGATCACCATAAAATGTATTCCATTAGCACAGTACACACTCAAACTACCATTTTTTTCTTTCATATAAGCGCTGACATGTGGGCCCCATGGTTACGCGTGCTGATGGTGCAACACTAGTTGCGCCATGTCGAAAATTTGGCTGGTAAATTGATGGTGTCATCAAAAAAATACAGAGTTGTACGAGTGAGCCAGTGACCGTATAATCACGACATATATTTTTTAACACAGTACGGACGCAATCGCTCATATATATGCGCAAACACTCACCGCAAATAAGCGCACACACGCAGACCCTACCCCTATTAGCACCTTCGAGAGAGTGAGCCAGCATATGATATTGAGATTTTACGAAGTCACCGTAGATGCCTTGTAGTTGAGGGGAACGTTTCCTCCCACTGAACGCACATTGCCAGAAAATACTAAAATTAATCCATGATAAATGATCGCACCATGACTTTAACCCTGGTGGGCTGGGGAAACCACTGTCCTCCTAACCATCCAACCACAGGTTGGTTAGCACCACAAAAGGTATATGGTAACCATGATGAGCTTATTCTGAAGTCCAGTGACCAGATCGTGTTTTTGCTTCAAATACAACGACTATAAGTGTTGTCAACAAAATACAGAGCACGCATCAAATACAATGTCCGTCAGTGTCATCAACAAAATACAGTGACATATCATGAGCTAGATACCGTATGATCACCATGAGAATGTATACGGTGACCGTAATGAGCATATTCTGAAGTCCAGTGACCGTATAGTGCTTTCGCTTAAAATACAATGACCATCACGCATGAATGTGTCAGGGGCATGCATACTTTTAGAGGGCCGAGAGATAGTTTGTGTGCATATGTGAAAGTGGTGTAGAAAGAGGGGGTGTCCGGTGGAGACAAGGAGAGATATGCCCTTCGTTTCTCTTTCCCATGATAAATATTTTAGGAGAAATATAAACATTCACAATGCAGAACAAATATTATTGGATGCACCATGCAATTAACTTTCATGTATAATACTGTACTATTGTATATGCTTATTTTCTTAGTGATTGATTGCGTGTGGGGTGTGCTGGGCACATCATTTCTAGTTGTGGTGGGTCAACGTGAGGACTCATGGGTCGGTTCCATCCTGCTCCACATAGGTTGGACCGAGACGCATTATACGAAGACCCATGTGGAGGACTCTGCGTACAAAACAAAGCTACCAGAGTCGTGGAGGACTCTATCCCCACCGATGATAAGCCGACAATATATGATTATTAACCCTAGGCCCTGAGTATGTTATAGAAGCCCGAGGGCTTGTTCGCCGATAGTATACACACACACAATGCCTGGTATTTACGTGTACTTTGTACACACCCCTATCACAAATATGCAGTACCCGTAGTAGGCTTTTTCCTCAACTACAAGGGCCCGAACTTGGGTAAAAGTTTACCTCGTATTACCATCCAGCCTAACAACCAGGGATGTCCTACCGAGTGATCCGATGGAATCATATCTGCCAACTACTAAGAGAGGTGTGTGTGTGGGGGGGCAATGTGTGCGAGAGAGGCCTAAAGATAATTTGCATGCGGGAGACACGTAGACACATATATGTGCCTATGGAGGGATACTAGTGACCGTGCGAGTGTTTATATGCATGTGAAATAAATAGTGTTTTCCAACTGAGATTAGTGAAAAGAGTGGTACATAGTAGTAAGAAAGAGAGAGGGAGATATATAGAGAGTGTGTGCGTGAGATACCCCGACACCCCGGGAGAGATTGTGAGCATGTGTGAGAGAGAAATGCCGATGTATATAAAGTGTGTGCACTTATGCGTTAGATAGAGAGATATATAGCGTGTGTGTGAGAACGAGCCGAGGCATAATGCATCTACGTGTAAAAGGTGGTTCTACGCTTTAAATTAGAATATAAATGGCACTATTATTTTTGGATGAGATCATGAATTTTGCAATTTGCGTTTGAACGAGCATCGGTCTATTAGACACCCATACTCTATTGAATTCTAGCATGTGCATGTGTTTATTTCATATTATCAATCCATAGAGTGAGAGTGGTTTGAAATCCAGACAATGCATTGCTTCTGCAATTCATATATACACATTAATTAGTGCACTCCATGTTGTTAGTGTGAAGCACTTTATACATTTTTCACTTACATGGATACATTCCAAATTGCTAGCTACGAAATAGAATACATGTTGAATTCAAGATAATGGGGTTTTTGAAGATTCGAATTCATAGGATGTGCATTCATCTATTTCAATCCGAGATAATGGCATTTGTAAATCAGATATAAAAGGTGGCATCAACCTTTGTTGTGCGTTTGAACATGCTATATATTCATACGCATGTCTAACTATTTTTTGGCAACCAACGAGATTATATTCGGAACCATGCATGAATTGAGGTAAGATGCATATTTTTTAATATATACTCGTGTACAATGTATATTCAAATGTACCCCCTCCATTCCAAAATAATCGTAGTTTGAGGATTTTCAAGAGTCAAGATTTGTGAAGTTTGACAAATCCTGAAAGTTCAATTCAAGAGAACCGAAAACGTTAATGCTTTTGCTCCCAAATATTGAACGAAGCGCCAAATAAGCCACTGGTCACCCGAAGCTGCGCGAGACTAATGTTTGTTGGCAGGAAATTACTGTGCTGACTCTGGCCCGTGTAGCCTATCAGCCCGATATCCAAACGTCTAAACCGGGGTAGGTTTGTAACTTCACCAAGACGCAATCCTCAACCGCCTCCGAGAAGCATTCATATGCCGTGGGAGCCTAAACACCCATGCGCTTAGCCGACATCTATTCCACCCACCATTTGGGACACCTGAGATTACTGTCCTACCCCCGACCCACAATATGTCCAAAATTTTAGATGGGGGCAAAATTTGTAACTTTCCCCAAATTTCAAAGAAGCGCGTCCCAAACCGAAACTTTGTTCCCCCTTAGGTCCCCCGTCCCTCCATTTTGCCATTTCATACTCCATGGGCGCCAAAACACCCTCTCCACCAGCCGAGAAACCCGAGCCTCCTCCGTCCTCCACCCCATCATGCCCAATTCACCACCGCCCTCCTCCATCACGCCGGAGCCGGTACCCCAACTTCGTCATCCAACACAATTGCAACACCCTCAAGAACTTCGCAGCTCAAGCTGAGGCAGAGCTGCCTGCACGATGCCAACGCCGACGTGCGCCATACCGGAACCACTTTGACCCTCCATCCTGCGCCTCACCGCTGCCGCTGCATTGTCGCAACCATCCACCGCACCGGAGCTGTTCCAGCTATGTTGTCGTTTGCCGCCTCACATCTAGTTCCCCGCTGCCGATAGATGACCACCGCACCATACTCAACAACTTGTCCATGGGTTCGTCCAAGGCTCCATCGTCCTCCACAACTTCTCGTTTCCAGCAAACCACAAGAAGATCATTGGAAAAACAGAAGGAGGACACAACACTGCCAGCAAAAAGAGGTACTCCTCTTCCCTTATTCGAGCAAATCTTATGTCTCTGCTCACACCGTATTCATCCCATGAAAGAAACTAGTTGAGCGCTTCTTACTGTATCTTCTCCGTGATACTAAATGCACAAGGTTTCCTCCCATTTACTATTTCACCTTGGCTAGAGGTTAGTAGCCCGCCTAGATTTCAATTTAGGGTCAATTGATTCGCAATTAAAAGAAGCAGCACCCGCTTAGGCGCGCGGAGCACCTAATCTGCCTGTTCGTCAGGGAAGCGGCGCATCGGCGTCTATCATAGGGGTGTGGGGTGCAGGAGCTGCTTGAGCCTAATCCGGAGGTCGGTGGGGCTTGAAGGGATGGTCGGGGGGCAGTGCCAAGCACGACGGTGCAGTGAGGTGCTGGAGGAGCATCTGCATTTCCCAGCCATCCTTGTGCTCATATTTCAAAATCCTAGAATCTATTAATTTCGTGTGCCATGCATGTTGTAGAGCTATCATATGTCTCCCGTCATTTATTTCTCACCGACCTGCTATCTGCTACTTTTACACAGTACTACTTGCGCACAAACTTCACCCGTACTCACACTATTATTTTTTTATGCATGGGTATTTCAGACTCTCGCGCAGTGTTGATGAGTACACAAAAGAAAAGAAAGAAGTCACTCCATTGTAATTCGAAGATAAGCACTAAGCGCTTCAGCGCTCTAAAGGGTGTAGTGTCAGCAGATGGAGATAGTAAACGTAGCTCTGCAGTTGATGATCTCAATTTCCACACACAACCATCCCAGGTCCTTGCTTTAACTTCACGCTGTAAAATGTGGTTGCATGTTGCATATGGTGTCTAGCTTGTATTGCTTCCAGTTTGGTTAAATTGCATCTGCTTACTTTACACATTATACCTTTGATAATGACATGCCTTCCTGTTTTTGATACATACAACATATGTCTATTAACCATGTTCGTACATCAAACTAATGCTCTTTTGTATCCCTCATCAAGCACTTATGATGAAACAGTCACCCCAGTGGGTTACTATGAGACGCGCTACTCGTTTAAAGAGTGCAGGGTCATCCTCCCCACATGATTCTCAAGAAACGGCAAGGCTAAATGAAAATAGTCAGCGTAGCTCTCTAGTTGATGACCGCCATTCGCCTACACCACCATCGAAGGTGCTTGCTATTGGCAATGTGATATGTGATTGCATGTTGTATATGGTGTCTACCTTGTAATGCTTCTAATTAGGGTAAATTGCGTCTGCTTAGTTAACACATTATACCTATGAATATGACATACCTTCCTATTTTTGGTACATACTACGTATTTCTATTAACCATGTTCTTACATCATACTACTTTTCTTTTGTATCCTTCATCAATCACTTCAGACGAGACACCTTCAAGTTAAAAGTGTAATAACGGTTGCATCTTGCATATCATTTCAAACATGTATTTCCTCTAATTTGTTGAAGTTCCACTTATAATGAGACACATCTAACTTGGTAGAGTGATTTTGGTTGGATCTTTCATATGGTATCTAGATTGCATTGCTTCCAATTTATTGAAATGCCTTCTGCTTAGCGTTTTTCATACATATTCCATCCTCCTACAATGTGGTTGCCTTACATAAAAGTTATGTTCGTCAGTATCATGCATCAACGAATTTGGAAGTGCAAATGTTTACTTGACAAGGCAAAATCTAAAAGGATGAAGGCACGAAATGATGATGGTCCTCTAGAGCAACTGAAACAGATGATCTCTGCAGATTCTCCTGCTACTCCTACTGTAGTGCAAGTTCAAAAACTCATCTGCCCTACTCCACAGCCCCAGGTGCTTGCTCTAACATGGTAGTGTGATATGTGTTTGCATGTTGCATATGGTGCCTAGCTTGCATTGCTCCTAATTTGGTAAATTGTATCTCCTTAGCTTACACATTATACATGTGAATATGCCAGGCCTTCCTATTTTTGGTACACACTGCATCTGCCTATCACACCATGTTCTTACATAAAACTATTGTTCTTGTGTATCCTGCATCTTCCTATTCACTGTCGGGGGTTGGGTGCGACATATGCCAAAGGATGGCTTATCATGGTGGGAGCGAGTAGAACGTCGCCGGTGCCAGGAAACGGGATGAGGCGAAGGCATGCACGCCGGTGAATCTTACCCAGCTTTGGGGCTCTCCGGGTAGATAACACCCTTACTGCTGCTCTGCGGGGTCTCCGCATGATCACTAAGGCGTAGTGACTACAAGGTTGCTCCTATAGCTGTATTCGGGAGGTAGAAGAAGGCAAGGCTAGCTCTCTCCTTCCTATATGATCTGGTCTAATGCTAATGGATGCCAACCCTTTGCATGGGTGCTCCGGGGGGTTTATGTAGGCCTACCCACCAGGGGTACAAAGGTAATCCGGCTTGGCGCGGGCCCCAGCCGTTTGTCTCTTAGGCCGCTGTCTTCTTCGCCGACTGCTGGGGCCCGCTGACTTGCGGGCCCCACCGGTGAATCCAGCACTGTAGCCGTGCTTCTGATGACGCAGGCTTGGTCATGGGGTCGTGGCAACAGTGCCGCCATCTATCGGGCCGATCACTGTCGCCACCCCCCATCTTATCTGGTTAATGGCGCGTGGATCCCATGGGAGAGGCCGCCCGACTCTAGGGAGCCGACTCCCGCAGGGCCGCCTTTGGGGCGTATACGCCGTCTTCCATGCTCTCACTGACAGGCGGGTCTGCCGTCTCTGAGCCATACAGGTAGGCCGTCGTGGCCACAGTGCGCCGCCCACTGTGGCTGAGGTCAGGGCAGGCATGGCAACAGTGCCGGGCCACGCCGGAGATCTCCAGCGGTACGACACACTGTAGCCATGCCGGGCCCTCATAAGCTGGAGGTGACGGCCATGCTGTGGTCGTACCCACCTCGCTTATCGTGAGGAGAGTGGAGTCGCGGGCCGACTCTCTATAGCCGGCTCCTCCAGAAGTCGCCTCCATGAGTCGGCTTATTGTGGAGTCGTCGTCTGGGACTCGGCTTATCTTGGAGTCGCTACCTGAGACTCGGCTTATCTTGGAGTTGCCACCCGAGACTCGGCTTATCTTGGAGTCGCTGTCTGGGACTTGGCTTATCTTGGAGTCGCCATCTGGGACTCGGCTTAAGGGGCGCAGCCTGCCCCGATGTCTTGAAAGGTTCTGGGGCTTGGGTTAGCCTACCCGTGGCCCATTACTCCGACAGTAGTCCCCGAAGCTGGTGAGGCTCCAAGAGTGACACGTTGTGGGGCCTCAACAGTTTCATTCTTCCGGTGGTGGAATCTGGACTTCGCTTGCCGTCTTCCTTCGGGCCGACTATTCGAAGTCAGATCCGCAGATGGCCATCTTGCTCTATAAAGAGCTCGAAAGTCATGGCAGGAGACCAGGCGGCGTGCCTGATACGCTTCCCCGCGGCCGCCCGCCGCGGTCCTATCGCGCGGCGCCACGCGGCGAGGGCAGTCTGCTTGCCGATGCACGCGGCGGGACAGGCCGTCAGGCGGGGCCCGCCACTACCGCGCCTCGGCACGCTAACGGATCCGCTGCGGCCATGCAAACGGTTGGGCTTCTCACGTCGTTACTGCACGCAGTAACTTCGTGGGGTAAATCTTGGGGCGGTGTGGGGTTCTGAGCGCAGTTAATCCCACGCCCGCCCCATCGGCTTCTCAGCCTTCAAGGCTATAAGTAGGCGGGGGGGAGTGGAGCGGCAAAGCATGCGCGCCCATCTTCTCCGCTCCCCGTCTCCTCTTGCCTCCTCTCCTTCTTCTTGCCGCCGGCGAGCAGAACCACACCGCACCAATCAGCGATGAGATCTTCCTCCGCCGCCGTAGCTTCGGCCATGCGTTCCGGCGCGTGGGACGGCTCGGAGGTAGACGACGACCTCATCGAGTTCCTCCGCAAGACGCGCCGCCTCCCTGGTGCACACCTCGTGCGAGCCCGCACCGCATCCGCGAGGGAGATATCGCCGGTGCCGGAGGAGGGCGAGCGGGTTATCTTCGGCTCGCACCTCATGCGCGGCCTGGGGCTGCGGGCGAGCGGCTTCTTCCGCTCCTTCTTGGAGTTTCACGGGCTCTGGCCGCACCACCTCACCCCGAACACGGTGGTGCTACTGTCCGCCTTCGCCACTCTGTGCGAAGGTTTCCTCGGTGTTCTCCCCACCATCGAGCTGTGGGGAGAATTCTTCTCATCTAAGCTCGGCACGCACATCGCCGGCGTGCCGGCTCAATGCGGTGCCTTCATCACGATGCGGCGATCAACGGCCAACAAGCCCTTCCCTTCCATCTCGCTGATCAAGTCGGTGAAGATGTGGCAGCGCTCGTACTTCTACGTGAAGAACCTCGCCCCTGACGGCGACTGGGTTAATCTGCCGCCTTATGAAGCCGGCGCACCAGCTGGGAGGCTCCCCAACTGGTCTCATCGAGTCAATACGCCGACTCCCGCTGAAGCCGCCGCCGTAGCGCGACTCCGAGTCTTGACGCAGTCGGAGGGCCTCGTCAGGGCCGACTTGCTGGCTGCCTTCGTGGCGTGCCGAGTCCTCCCGCTCCAAGGCCGGCCTCATCCGATCAGTCAGATGAGCGGCCACCAAGACCCGAGTCGGATGAGCACCAAGGGGATGCCCCGCGCAGAGGTGGCAAACATGGTGAACCATATCGCGAACTGTGAGCTCGGGGAGGACTGGCAGTTCGGCAAGGAGCCGTACTCGCGCGCCAACCCCCCTCCAGTGGTAAGTCGTATCTCCTTATTGCTTTGTCTTCTTTATAGCCGAATCCGACTTCTGATTTTTATTGGTTTCTTCTGAACTAGAACCCCCTCAAACAGCCTGCAGCCGGCGTCACGAGACCGCCCCGCAAGTTCGTCCCCGACCGAGCAGAGAGCAACGTCGACGACCCCGACTTGGGGGCGGCGGCGATGGAAGCCGACGCCGAAGGCGGAGGAGGAGGAGCGGGAAGCGGCCTCAGGCCCTCGGCCACCTTCACCGACTGGCCTGAGAACGACGCCAAAGGGGAAGTCGTCCCGCGCCATCAGCCAAGGGTCAGCCCCTTGGGCGCGGGTTCCTCTGCCGGCTTGGACGGCCAAGGCGGCGCGAAGAGGCCTTACGCCGGGCCGAGTGCGCCCGGCGGCAAGTCAAAGAAGTTCAAGGGGGCGGCCGCCGCGACCAAACGGGAAGACGCGGCCGCGAAGGCCAATCGCTTCCGTAGGGAAGTGAGGAGGCCGCCGCTAGTCTCTGCGTAAGTTTTTTCTCCTTTGTCTTTATTTTCCTCCGGTGAGTCTTGTCCGAGTTCTTCTTTTACACTCCTCCCCGTTTTTCTACAGGGCCCCCCTTTCCCTTTAAAGGGTCGCCGTCCCCTCTATCATGGGGTCGGCAGAGACGTCCGCCAATACTCGGCGGGTCGACCCCGCCGCCGACCTCCGGGAGGCGACGGAGCGAAACGCGTGGGAGAAGCGCGACGAGGAGGAGGCCGACCGCCTGGACAAGGCGGAGACCAAGAAGGCGGCTGCCTCCGCCCAGAAGAAGCTGGAGGAGGCTGAAGCTGCCCTTGCGGCGAGACGGCGAGCTGAGGAGGCCGCACGTCGCCAATCGGCGTTGCTCATTGCCCCACTATCCTCCGCACCGCCGCCTCCAGAATTCACGGGGCAGACCGAAGAAGCCGGCGCCGAGAACCCCGTCGTGGAGAACGAGAGTGGCAAGGCCTCCATGTCGGACACGCTTGTGCCGCCGCCTCTGCCTCCACCGCCGTCTGGGAGGGCCCACGGCAAACAGCCGTCAGGCCCGCCGGTGCCGCCGACTAAGGATAAGGTCGAGGCGAGGCTGCTTCTTCAAGTTGCCTCGCCAGCGCGCCGCCGCCTCGAGAAGGCGACTTCGGCGCCGCGGCCCCTGGAGGTCGGTGCCGCTAGCTCGGCCATCCCAGACGCCAAGGCGACGAGTGCCGCGCCCGTTGGGTGGGTGTGCAGAGGCGGCACGGGCCAGCTGAACCAGGCGCTTCTGGATGTCCAAGCGAAGCTGCGAGCCGAGGGCGATGCCCTCCAGATCTGCACCAAGGCGCATCTAGCGTCGCGAGCGGCCGTCTGGGTATGTTTTCCTCTTTGATTCTTGTCTTTCTTGCTCTTCTCTGTGGGGGCGCGCCAGCGCACCCACTGGGTGTAGTCCCCGAGTTTCGGGCCGAGTGCTGAGCAGGCGGCTCTGAACTCCCTCTGGCGAGTTCCAAGTATTTATCTTTGTCTGACATTTTTGTTTGCAGGAGTATCACAACCTCCGCGCCGCTGCCTTCAACCGCAATGTTGAGGAGTTGAGCAAGTGGACTGCCGACTTGACGGAAAGCCGGAGTAAGTTCTTTTTCTCTTCTTCGCGGGGGCGCGCTGGCGCACCCGCGGGCTGTAGTCCCCGAGATTCGGGACGACTGCTGAGCAGTCGGGCCGGATCTTCCCGGCGATCCTCTTTCTTGACAACTTCAACGTCTCCTTCTTTGTTCTTCTTTTTCGCGGGGGCGCGCTGGCGCACCCGCGGGCTGTAGTCCCCGAGATTCGGGCCGACTGCTGAGCAGTCAGGCCGGATCTTCCCGGCGATCTTCTTTGCTGACGACTTATTCGTCTCTTTCTTTCGTTCTTCAGGGGCTAACACCACTCTTCAGGAGCAGCTGGGTGAAGTTAACACCGCCTTGCGCGTCATGGGGGAGGAGTGCAGCAAGCTTGCTGCGGAGCGCGATCTGCTTGTTGCGCAGCTGGCCGAGTAGAAGGAGCTACTCAAGAAAATGCAGGACGAGGCTGAGAAGAAGGAGGCTGCTCTTCTGGCCGAGTTCGAGAGCGAGCGCTCCTCCTGGACCGACAAGGAGGCGATGCTGACCTCCGGCTTCCATGAGATCGAGGAGATCGTCAATGGTGAGTTTCTTTCGTTGAGTTTCCGACTATGTGTCAGGCTGACTTCTGATTTTTTGACTTGCTTCTTTTTGTCTTGGCAGACTTCTTCCCTGGCCACTCGCATGCAGTCCCTCTGGCTATCGAGGCTGATCGTGAGGCGCGGAGGTCAAGCGGCAAGGTCATTGCCGGCAACGATCCCCTGACTGTCGATGAGCAGCTTTTGAGCATCGAGGCCCGTCTTCGTTTGGCCCATCGGCTGATGCGCCGGCTTCAGCATGCCGGTGCCCAGGCAGTTGCCACCCTGTGGCCAGACATGCCGACTCTGCGCACCGCCGGTCGGACTGCCGACTGGCTGGAGGTCGCAGGCGACCATCTTGAGGCCTCGAAGGGTTCCTCGGCCCGGGCCGGAGCGCGCCGGGCCTTGGAATTCGTCAAGGCGTGGTATCCGGGGCTGGACCTGGACCGTCTGGCCGCGTTCCGGTCAGAGGCCCAGGCCGAGCTGGAGGCTGTGTAGGGCGCCCTTGTCGAGTGTGCGGCGGCAATCGCCGACTACACAGACACCAGTGTCTTCGTCCCTGAGCGGGCTGCAGGCGGCGAGGAGGTGTCACCAGAGTGGTTTGGGATGAACCCAGAATATGGCAAGGACTCGGCGGAGGTGATTGACTCCAGCACCGAGGAAGATGGCGAGGCGGAGGACGAAGGCGAGACGGAGGCGCTAGAAGACGGAGCGGGCGACCAGCCTCAGCTCGACCGCGCCTCTAGCAACGAGCCGCGTCCGACCGGGCCGACTGCCGCTGGCGACGATCAAGCCGAGACTGCCTAGCCGGCCGCCCCGGCGCCTGACACCGCCGTCTCCTCCGACCCTCCGAACCCGTCTGCTGCGCCCTAGGCTGCCTTCTGGATTTATTTTATCTGCTCTAGAAAGTCTTTGAGGAACTTGTTAATTTGCACAATTCCACCCTCGAGGTGTATTTTGAACTTCTGTCTGAAGATTTGGCCAATGGGCCTATGCTATGTAAATATTTAATCTGAGTTCTATCTTTCCTTGCTCATTGCTCCTTTGGCTTTTTCCTTTGCCGCCTTCCCCTAGTTGCCGCTTTGACAGCCGGATAACCGCTCTGCGGACCGCCGCTGGACCAAATGCCTGGCTACCTTGGGGAAAGCAAATACTTGCCTTTCATTGGAGTTTATTTAACAAGTTGGATAGAAAGCGGCAAGCCGAATACTCGTGAGACGCCTTGTGAAAGGGGGCTGGAAGCCGGCTTAGGCTATGTTAATGTTTTAGGTCCTTAGCCATTTTTCGTGTGAACGCCCATTCATCCTTACTCCTGCCTACCAAATAGTCGCTCTGCGAGCTGCGTCTTCTGGCAGGAGACGGCTTAGGCGCCGCACACTACTTGTCCGACTTCAGGAAAACATTTCATAGCGCCAGACGGCGAGTCCCCGGGCCGACTAGTCGAACCCGGCGCCAAGCGGCGTAGCAAGAAGTAGCATACTCGAAGGCATAGTTCTTATCATATAGATAATCAAAAGGGGCAGTCCCCGAGCTCGTCTCTGGGGGCTCGACGTCTCGGTACTTTAAATAAATGGGTAGCGTGATACATACTGAATCAACTGTAAAATCTGCGAAGGAGGTTTGCATTCCACGGCCGTTCCGACTCTTTGTCGGAGTCGTCTCTCTTGCGTGCTCAGGGCTTCTGAGCGTCAATCAGGTAGTAGGAGTCGTTGCCCAGCACTTTGCTGACAATGAAGGGGCCTTCCCAAGGTGCCGACAGCTTGTGCTAGCCGGCTGCCGCTGGATCAGTCGGAGCACAAGGTTGCCCTCTTGGAAAGATCTTGGCCTGACCTTCCTGTTGTAGTATCGGCGCAGGCTCTGCTGATAGATGCCGGACCAACTGAGTGCTAACATCCGACCCTCTTCCAGCAGATCGACACCGTCTTGACGTGCTTCTTCTGCTTCCTCCTTGGTGTACATGGTGACTCGCGGGGAGTCAAATTCTATGTCCGTTGGGATGACGGCTTCAGCACCGTAGACGAGGAAGAAAGGCGTGAAACCGGTTGACTTGTTTGGAGTCGTGCGCAGACTCCAGAGGATGGCTGGCAGCTCCTCAAGCCAACAGCCGGCCGAACGCTCTAGTGGTTCGACCAGGCAGGGCTTGATGCCAGATAGGATGAGGCCGTTTGCTCGCTCCACCTGGCCGTTTGACTGCGGATGGGCGACGGACGCTAAGTCCAGTCGGATGCCCTGCGTTGCGCAGAAACGGGCCAAGGCTCCTTTGGCAAAATTTGTGCCATTGTCGGTGATGATGCTATGTGGTATGCCGTACCGAGTCGTAATGTCGGCGATGAAGGTTACTGCAGTCGGACCATTCAACTTCTTGATGGGTTTTGCTTCTATCCACTTGGTGAACTTGTCCACCGCAACAAGCAGGTGAGTTAGGCCGCCTCGTGCCGTCTTGAATGGTCCCACCATGTCCAGGCCCCAAACCACAAAGGGCCAGGTGATGGGAATGGTCTTGAGCATGGAAGCCGGCTGGAGTGGCTTGGAACGGAACATCTGGCACCCTTTGCAGTTTTGGACTAATTCCTTGGCCTCTTCTAGGGCAGTCGGCCAGAAGAAACCATGTCGGAAGGCTTTGCGACGAGTGCCCTTGAAGCCGCATGGTGGCCGCACTCGCCTTCGTGAATGTCTCTGAGAATTGCTTGGCCTTGTTCTGCTTTGACACAGCATTGGTATACACCAGTGACACTGCGCCTGACCAGCTCTCTGTTGACTATGGTATAGGCTGCCGCTCGGCGTTGCACTTGCCGAGCCAGGATTTCATCAGCTGTCAGCTCTCTGTTTACTAGGAACTTGAGGATGGGCTGGGCCCATGAGGGTGCTGCTATTTCTTCAATTGCCACTATTGCGACTTGGACAAGGGCGGCTGGGCTGGGAGGCGGCGGGCTGGGATCCGCGGCCGCTTGCTGGATAGGTGAAGTCTGCGGGCCGACTGGCGCAGTCCCTAGGCCGAGTTCTGGATTCTTCAGGCTGACCGTCACAGTCCCCGGGCCGGGTTCTGAAGTCCCTGGCCCAGCTTCGACTGCGGTATTTTTGGAGCTGTTTGTAAGAATTCTTGTGCCGTCTACTGGTGCTCTTGAGTCGGATCCGACTTCTTCGGGGGGAGCTGGCACAAAAATGGAGTCTGATTCTGGCGAAGGCTTGATAGACGGCTTGAGGAGGCGTTGAAGGGTGACGCCGGATGGTATTTCTTGACGGGTGGAGCCGACTCGTGCCAGGGCGTCTGCTTGGTCGTTGTCATTTCTTGGCACGTGAAGGAATTCACACCCCTCAAAATATCCGCTGAGTTGTTGCACCAGGAAGCGGTAGCTCGCCATGTTTGCATCTTTGGCGTCCCAGTCGCCAAACGACTGCTGGACCACCAAATCGGAATCGCCGTAGCACAGGATCCGGCGGATGCCGAGTTCTTTGGCAAGCTGGAGCCCGTGAACGAGCGCCTCGTATTCGGCAACGTTGTTGGAGGCGGCGAAGTGGATCTGTAGTGCGTACTTGAGCTTGTCGCCTTTGGGGGAGGTGAGGACGATACTGGTTCCCAAGCCAGTGCGCATTTTGGAGCCATCAAAATGCATCCGCCAATGGGTGGAGTCGGGTGCTGGCGGCAGGTACTGGGTCTCGGCCCAGTCGACAAGGAAGTCGGCCAGTGCTTGTGACTTGATGGCTGTGCGGGGCTGGTAGTGGATTGTGTAGGGAGCCAGATCTATGGCCCACTTGGCTACTCAGCCCGAAGCATCACGGCTTCCGATGATCTCGGCCAGTGGAGCGGTGCAAACCACAGTGATTGGATGCTCTTGAAAGTAAGGCTTCAACTTCTTGGCGGCGAAATGCACGCTGTAGCACATCTTCTGGTAGTGGGGGTAGTTATGCTTGGAGGTCGACAGTACCTCGCTCAGGTAATATACCGGTCTCTGGACAGGGACTGCCTTGCCTTCCTCCTTGCGTTCAACTACGATAACTGTGCTGACTACCCAGCTGGTGGTGACAATGTATAGGAGCATAGGCTCTTTAGGAGTCAGAGCCGCCAACACAGGGGGAGTAGTCAACATCTTCTTCAACTCGAGAAATGCTTCATCTGCCTTGTGGTTCCACTCAAAAAAGGTGGCCTTCTTCATCAGTTGGTACAAAGGGAGAGCCTTCTCGCCCAGCCAACTGATGAATCGGCTGACGGACGCCAAGCAGCCGGTGAACTTCTGCACATCTAACAATCGGCAGGGGACTTCCATCCTCTCGATGGCTTTGATCTTTACAGGGTTGCACTCTATGTCGCATTCAGAGACCAGGAGGCCAAGGAGCTGGCCGACTGGTACTCCGAAGACGCATTTCTCCGGATTGAGCTTGATCTGGAATCGGCGCAGATTCTCAAAGGTTTCTTGGAGATCTTCCAACAGTGTCCCACGCTTTTCTGTCTTCACCACCACATCATCCACGTAGACGTGGGCATTTCTGCCGAGTTGCTTTAGGAGACACTTCTGCATGCAATGCTGAAAGGTGGCGCCAGCATTCCTCAAGCCAAACGTCATAGTCAGGTAGCAGAAGGCTCCAAATGGCGTGATGAAGGCAGCCTTCAGTCTGTCTGCCGGGTTCAGCTTGATCTGGTGATATCCTGAATATGCATCTAAGAAGCTCAACAGCTCGCATCCGGCTGTGGAGCCTATCACCTGATCAATTCTTGGCAGAGCAAATGGATCTTTGGGGCAAGCTTTGTTCAGGCTTGTGTAGTTGATACACATCCGCCACTGCTTGTTCTTCTTCAACACTAGGACCGGGTTCGCCAGCCATTCTGGAAAGAACACCTCCATAATGAAGCCGGCCGCTAGGAGTCGGGCTATCTCTTCTCCAACAACTCTTCTCTTCTCCTCTGACAGGCGGCGCAAGGGCTGCCTGACGGGCTTCACATCAGATCGGACATGTAACTTGTGCTCGGCGAATTCCGTCGGTACACCTGGCATGTCTTTAGGGGACCATGCAAAGATGTCTCGATTCTCACGAAGGAAATCGACGAGCTCGCCTTCCTATTTGCTGTCTAGGTTTGCGCCTATGACAGCGTGCCTCTCCGGGTGCTCCGGGTCCAAAGATATCCTCTTTGTTTCTTTAGCCAGCTTGAACGAACCCTCAGCTTCCGACTCCTTGGGGTCGGGCGACATCTCTGGCTGCTTGCCGGCGATTGCCATAACCCGATCAAGGAGCCGCCTCTCCGCTATGATTACCAGGGACTCGGCCAGCCGACTACTCTCGGCCGCACAGGTGGACGACTTCCGGTAGTCGCCGGACACGGTCAGAATCCCCTTTGAACTCGGCATCTTCATCTGGAGGTAAGCATAGTGGGGGACCGCCATGAACATGGCCAAAGCAGGTCGGCCAAGAAATGCTTGGTATGGGCTTTCAAGGTCCACCACTTCACACCAAACCGGCTCTCGGCGGAAATGATCTTTGTCTCCGAAGAGGACATCTATCTGGATCTTGCCGATTGGGGAGCAAGAAAGGCCAGGTACAATGCCGTGGAAAATAGTTCGGCTGCTTTGAAGCTGTCTCTGCTTGATTCCTAATTTCTCCATGGTATCCTTGTATAGGATGTTGATGCTGCTGCCTCCGTCTATCAACACTCGCGAGAAGCGAGCGGCCCGCCTATCAGTGGCCAAGGTAGCACTCAGAACCAAGGCGTAGGAGCCCGGATTCGGCATCACCTCTGGGTGATCAGCTCTGCTCCAACTGATAGGCTTCTCGGACCAATGCATAAACTCTAGAGTATCTGATGCTACTGCATTTACTTCTTGCTGCTGCAACCGTCTGCTGCGTCGATCATCAGCCATACTGGTGAACACTACATAAGCTCCGTGCTTATCTGGGTATTCATCTTGTACGGCACCGACTGGCCTGGCAGCCGGCTGCTGGGGCGGCTGTGGAGGCGGCGGCCCAGCAGGCAGAGGAGGAAGGAGGCCGTCTCCTTTGGCGATTCTGGTGAGCCAGTGGCATTTTCGGGTGGTATGGTTTGACGGCTTCGCGCCGCTGTGGAACTTGCAGGGACCATCTAGAGTCTGTTCGTAAGAGAAGGCCGGCAACTAGTTGGACTTGCCGCCTTTCTGAAGCTTCGCCGGAGGCTGCCCCTCAGGCTGTTGGTCTTCTACTGTCGCAACCTGTCGACTGCTGGAAGTCGGCTGTGGGGCCTTGCATTTGTGATCATTCTGCTGCTGTCGCCGACTGGTGTCTCCAGACGGAGTTCTAGGGGCTTGAGGGGCCACTTTGCCAGTTGCACTAACTTGAATCTCTGTCTTCATGGAGGAGTTGGCCGTGGCATACTTGTCTGCTATGACCAGCAACTCGTCGAGGGTCTCTGGCTCATCGCAGAGGAGCCTCTGCTTGAGGAGGGTGCCTTCTCTGCACCCGGCGGTGAAGTACTCGATAGCCTGCACCTCGTGCACGCCCTCGCAGGAGTTCCAAAGCTCGCCCCATCGTGTGAGGTAATCTCGAGTCGACTCATCTTGGCCTTGCACGCACAAGGAGATCTGGCGCGGCTTGGGGGTCGCTTGTACGTGCTTGTGAAGTTGCGGATGAAAGCCTCGGTGAAGTCGACCCAGCTGTTGATGCCATGGGCTTCAAACTGTTCAACCATGTCCGGGCCGTACCCTTGAGCATGAGCGGAACGTACTTCACGACAACGCGCTTGTTGCCGTTTGCTATGTAGACGGCCGTGGAGTAGTAAACTAGCCAATCTTCCGGCTTCACGGAGCCGGTGTACTTGGGCGTGTCTCGGGGGAGCGTGAATCCTTTCAGAAAGGGCTCGTCTCGAATGCAGGGTCCGAAGCAGGTCAAGCCCAGCTTATCTTCTTCTTCCAGCGCCAGGGATCGGTGCAGTCGGTCGATCCGGTGGCGGGCGTCGTTCTCTCCGACTCCCTCTCGACGGCCAAGGTGGTCGCCGAGAGTCGGATGCTCAACAGGCGGCGGGGAGACTCGTCTTTCTCTTCGTGGTGGGGGAGGCAGGTAGTCGCCCTGCCGTTCCACTGCTCTCACGCGGCCGTCTTGGTCGCGCTCGATGGTGATGCGAGTCCGACTGTGGCTGACAGCCGGATCCTTCTCTCTTCTTCCGCGGGCTCCGCCAGTCTGCGTCCGAGACGTCGCGCCTTGATCTCGGCGGGGATGTAAGTCATCATTTTGTCGTTGCGGCGCCTCCGTGCGGCAGCCGGCTTCGTTCTGTGCGGCAACCGCTTTGAGGAGTCGCTGGACTCGCTCGGTCATCAAGCGGCACTCTTCTCCCTCGAAGTTGTCTAGTTCGTCCGCCGCCGCCTAGGTGGCGCGGATGTTCTCCGCAGGCGTGGCATACACGGGGCAATCGGCCCCGAACAGGTTGGTGATGGCCGCGCCGCATTGTCGGACCGCGCCTAGGCGGCTAGGCCCAGTCGGGACTGGCGAGCCGCCCATGGCGCGATCCATCTCACGTTGGTAGGCCTCCGACAAGCGTCTCATGCTTTCCAGCTTCTTCGCGGCTTCGATGAGCTGAAGTCGGCGTGCCTCTAGCATCTCGGCGTCAGCGTCCTCCAGAATGGGCGCAGTCAGGTCTCGCAGAGCTGCGTCGAGCGGGTCATGAGCTCCTTCACCGGAGTGCTCGCCATGACTAATAACGAGCACCTCCGTGACGGCGCTTCCGCCGCTCTCCTCGTGAGGGAGAGGCTCGTTGTAGATCACCATGTTGGTGGGGAATGTGTCGAGCGACAGGCTGTCGGATTCGACCAGCATTGGGTCGGTGGAGCCTACGGACTCCAAGTCCACGGCAGGCTCGCCGGTGACGTGGGGATGGTCGAGGAGGCCCGTGAGGAGTCTTTCGGGGCCAGCCGTGCCCGCATCGGATGCAGGCTCGTCGGAGATGCAAACCTCACCAAGAAGGTCAGCGAGGCAGCTCGCCGCTCAGGCGTCGTCGATGCCCTGCAGCGCGTCGGGGCAAGCGCCATCGGGCGTGCCGGGCTAGCTACGCTCGCGGGGGAGGAAGAGGGTTCCTGTCCAGAGCAGGTCTCCGGACGACGGTGCACCTCGCCCCACGGTGGGCGCCAAATGTCGGGGGTTGCGTGCGACATATGCCAAAGGATGGCTTATCATGGTGGGAGCGAGTAGAACATCGCCGGTGCCAGGAAACGGGATGAGGCGAAGGCATGCACACCGGCGAATCTTACCCAGCTTCGGGGCTCTCCGGGGAGATAACTCCCCTACTGCTGCTCTGCGGGGTCTCCACATGATCACTAAGGCGTAGTGACTACAAGGTTGCTCCTATAGCTGTATTCGGGAGGCAGAAGAAGGCAAGGCTAGCTCTCTCCTTCCTATATGATCTGGTCTAATGCTAATGGATGCCAACCCTTTGCATGGGTGCTCCGGGGGGTTTATATAGGCCTACCCCCCGGGGTACAAAGGTAATCCGGCAGGGCACGGGCCCCAGCCATCTGTCTCTCAGGCCGCTGTCTTCTTTGCCGACTGCTGGGGCCCGCTGACTTGCGGGCCCAGCCGGCGAATCCAGCACTGTAGCCGTGCTTCTGATGACGCAGGCTTGGTCATGGGGTCGTGGCAACAGTGCCGCCGTCTATCGGGCCGATCAGTGTCGTCACCCCCCGTCTTATCTGGTTAATGGCGTGTGGGTCCCGTGGGAGAGGCCGGCCGACTCTAGGGAGCCAACTCCCACAGGGCCGCCTTCGGGGCGTATCCGCTGTCTTCCATGCTCTCACTGACAAGCGGTTCCACCGTCTTTGAGCCGTACAGGTAGGCCGTCGTGGCCACAGTGTGCCGCCCACTATGGCTGAGGTCAGGGCAGGCATGGCACCAGTGCCGGGCCACGCCGGAGATCTCCAGCGGTACGACACACTGTAGCCATGCCAGCCCCTCGTAAGCAGGAGGTGACGGCCACGCCGTGGTCGTACCTGCCTCGCTTATCGTGACGAGAGTGGAGTCGCGGGCCGACTCTCTATAGCCGGCTCCTCCAAAAGTCGCCTCCATGAGTCGGCTTATTGTGGAGTCGTCGTCTGGGACTCGGCTTATCTTGGAGTCGCTACCTAAGACTCGGCTTATCTTGGAGTCGCCACCTAAGACTCGGCTTATCTTGGAGTCGCCGTCTGGGACTCGGCTTATCTTGGAGTCGCCATTTGGGACTCGGCTTGAGGGGCGTAGCCTGCCCCAATGTCTTGAAAGGTTCTGGGGCTCGGGTTAGCCTACCCGTGGCCCATTACTCCGACAATCACTTATGATGAGACAGTCATGCTTGTGGGTTAGTATGAGACGCACTACTCTTATAAAGAGTGTAGTTTCATCCTCCCCACATGATTCTCAAGAAACAGCACGCCGAAATGAAGATATTGAACGTAGCTCTGTACTTGAAGACCGCATTTACCCTACACCAACATCGCAGGTGCTTGCTCTAACTTCGAAGTGTGATATGTGGGTGCATGTTGCATACGGTGTCAAGCTTGTAATGCTTATAATCAGGGTAAATTGCATCTGCTTAGTAGACACATTATACCTGTGAATATGACATACTGCATCTATCTGTTAAAGATGTTCTTACATGAAACTACCTCTCTTATGTATCCTGCATCAATCACTACTGGAATTAGCATATTTGCCATCTGCCAACTCTTTGTCATACGCCAGGTCTTTGCTGTCAGCCACACGAAAATGGACGGCAAAGAAGTGGCTGATGGCAAACAAGGTCTTTGCCATCAGCCAACTCTTTGCCGTCCGCTGGCTGACGGCAAAGAAACTATGCCGTCCGCTAGCAGATGGCAAAGAGGTTGGTGGGCCCAGTTATTGTGTAACCAACCCAAGCCCACTGGCCCCACCTCTTTGCCGACCGTTGGCGGATGACAAAGAGGCGGGTACATTAACGGTCGTCCTGCCCCCGTCCTCTGTCTCTTCTCTCCACTCTCGCTCGTTCCCTCCCGACCCACACCCGCGCCGCCGCCGCCGACACCGTCTGCCGTAGCCGGCCGCCCCGCCGCCACGCACCCCTCCCCTGCGGTGCCCCGACCTCCACCGCACCCCCGCAGCCCCTTCCATGTCGCCCC
>NC_057798.1:204882258-204882800 GCF_018294505.1 Triticum aestivum
CACCCTGCCGCCCCGCACCCCTCCTCGACCTCCACCACGGCCCCGCCGCTCCTTCCACGTCGGCCAGCCATGCCGCGGCCGTCCCCAACCCGTCCTGCCGCGGACGTCCGACCTCCCCCTCCACCGGGTCGCCGCCTCCTCGAGCGGCCACCGCGGCCGTCCGGCCTCCTCCTCCACCGGGTCGCCGCCTCCTCCTGCAGGTGAGTTCCTCTCCCTTTTTTTAATTAGTTTCTTTTTGTTTCTTTTAGTTTAGTTTCTGTTTCAGTTATAGTTTTAGTTTTAGTTTAGCTTATTTTAGATTAGTTTTAGTTTTAGCTTATTTTATTTTAGTTTATTTTAGATTAGTTTTAGTTTTAGTTTAGAAGAAGAAGTAGAAGGAGGAGGAGGGAGGAACAAGAGGAAGGAGAAGAAGAAATAAGAAAAGAAGAAGAAGAAGAAGAAGAAGAAGAAGAAGAAGAAGAAGAAGAAGAAGAAGAAGAAGAAGAAAGAGGAGAGGAGGAGGAGAAGAAGAAGAGAAGAAGAAAAGGAAAAAAGAGACCCCG